>NW_026623606.1:0-27830 GCF_030028575.1 Malurus melanocephalus
TATTGCTGATGTGGATCCAAAATCCAGCTCCTGTCCTTCCCAAGCTGCTGCTGCAGTAACCCATCACCTCAGATCCTCTTGGAGCATTCTTGCTGCAGCCTGGCAGAGATTCACTGCACTGGGGGGACAGGGGGTTTTGGGGATGTGGACCAGCCCAGGGAGCATTTCTGCTCTTGTTTGTGACGTAAATATTTTCCATTCGGTGTCTTTGGGGGTGGCACTGCTGTCTGGAGGAATAAAGAGCTTTCTGCTTCCTGCAGCTGGAGCTGAAATGAGATTTTTTTTTTTCCCTTCGATGAGAAAAACATCAGTGAAATCCCTCGGTGGCTGTTGCAGTTTGCTTCTAACACTTGGAGTATTTCCGCAAAAATCCTCATGCATTTGTGACATGAAACTTTTATATTTTCTCTCTCTTTTTTTTTTTTTTTTCCCTAAACCTGCATTTTGAGGAGGATCCTGATCACTGTATTCTCCTCAGAGGAGATGATGGATGGACAGGCAGGGGAGATGCCACAGTTTCAGCTCATCAGAGCTACCTCGATGCTGAGCCACTTTCCACCTCCAGCCCCATTTTCTCCCGATCCAGGGAAAACCTTTGGGGTTGGGATCTGAGCAATGCAGGAATTGCATTCTCACAGTGTGAATGCAGCTCCCAGGCACTGCTGACAAAGCCTGTGCCGTTCCAGCAGTGTCCCTTTGCCTGTCCCCAGCTGTATTTATCATTCCAGCCCTGTCCTGGGTTCAGATGTGGTCCCTGGCCCGCATCCCGCCTCGCTTCCCCGCTTCCTCCTGCCTCCAGCTAATTAGGTACAGCAGAGCCTCATTAGGACGCATCCAGAGCAGGGCTTTGACCCTTTCCCTGCGATGGGAACTCAGGATGTGGCTCACAGGGACTGAGTTTTGCAGTTGTCAGGGCTCCCTGCCTCCTTCCCCGTGTTTTGGGGGTGCTGGGGGATCTCAGCATCCCGCAGGATGCTCCTGGATGATCCTGAGAATAGCCCTACAGGAGGAGCAGGGCTATCTCCGACTATCAGCACCCGTTTGTCAGGTTTCTTATGAATAATTATTAAAAAAAGAAAGGCGAGAGAGGCAGAGAGAGCTGAGGAAATAATCTTTTTACATTTTAATCTGAGCAGTTTTCAAGCAGTTTGATAAGGCGGGTTGTAGAAATGTCAGCTTCCCCTTATCTCTAATTGACTTAAAGTAGAAGCCGGCTTTAATCCCGGCATGCAGAGGAGCTTCTGATGGGGAGATGAGGGCAATTGATTTCTGCCTTTTTAATTAACAGTCTGGCTGCTTTTAAAAACAATAGGGAGGAGGGAAAGAAAGGGGAAAAGCACGTGGTGACATTTGGAGATGGCTGAGAGGGGATGGACAGGTGCTCCGTGGGCTCTCCGGGAAGATCAAGGTGCTGTTCAGCTTCCAGAGGGTGAGGATGGACTGGTTCCAGTTTGAAGAGGGAATTGCTTCCTGGAGAGGAGGCAGAGAGTGGGGCTGTGGGGATTGGGGTTGTGTGAGTCAGGGACTGGGTGTGCTGTCTCTGCTCTGGCTGTGATGGAGGGTGACAGGGACATGGTCCCATCATGTTGTGCCTCCTCCAACATCCTGGAGCTGCTGTGAGGAGCAGGACCCTGGGTTTGGTAGGGAAGGGGCAGAGTGGAGCTCTTGGATGCCATTGCTTGCCAGGCTTTCCTCTTACCTCCTGACTCTGCTGTAGCTCTGCTCCCCTCCAGCCCATCGGGAGGGATAGATGGGAAGAGTTTCCCACATAGACAGCCAAGGAAGCAGAGGTTTGCTTGGAGTCCTCTCTCCCTCTGGATCCATGGCATCACATGGATGAACTCCACCGAGCCCCCAGCCTCCCTCAAACCCCAAATTTCTCTTGACTCCACCAGGCAGCGCATCACCACTGGCGATGGGGGGATTTTTCTGCTGAGGTGGCTCTTCCAGCCGGTTCCTGTGCGGGAAGGCAGCCCAGATGTGCTGATGATTATGGCTTTCACAGCGGGGGAGCTGCTGCTGCCACTGTTCCGGCTCCATTTGCTGTCCTGCTGCAATTGGCTTCCACTTGTCCGCTTAAGTGTCAGCCACGCAGCGGAGGATTGTTTATGCAGCACTTAGTAACATCTACGGGGTAATGGGCTGTGCAGAAGGCCCTGGCATAATTGGTAAAATGTCTGGAAGTGGATTAGCCGTGTGTGTGTGGCGGATGTTTGGGATATGCACATACGCTCAGTTTTTAAATACATATTAGGCTAAAGCCCAGCTCTGCCGGGGGATCTTTCTGCGGTGCTGGGGTTAATGTTGTGTGAATGCAGTGGGTTCAAATCTCATGGGAAGGCTGGGGAAGGAAGTGCTGGACACCTGGAGGGGCTGTGTGTCCCTGGTGGGGTGGGAGGGAAGCAACCTCCTCCAGGAGAACGCTCCCATGTTAAGAGCTGCTGAATCCCAGAATTTTTAAGGCTGGAATAGACTTCAGAGATCGACTCCAACCTGTAACTCATCCCCTCCTTGTCAACTGCACCAAAGCACTGAGTGCCACGTCCAGTGGCTCCTTGGACACCTGCAAGGATGGTGATTGTACCAGAGATGAGGAGATTTTGGGATTGGGGCTGACAGAGAGCAGAGAGGTGCAGGAGCATCCTGGGCCAGTGTTTATTTGCTCTTTGCTGAGGCTCTCCGTGGAGGTCAGGCTGTTCTCTCTCGGCTGTGCCCCAGCTCCACCCTGCTCTCAGCCATTCCTCAGCCCTCTTTTTATCTTATTTTCTCCAAACACCTTCTCCCTGTGAGCAGGAGGGTGAGGAATCACTAAACTCACCTGGTCAGTCACAAGCTGCTCTGTGCCACCTGGAGCAGGGATGGCCACCTCCAGACGTGGGGTTTGGGTCCATCCCAATCACCCTGGGGGTGCAGAGCCCCTGGGAACCCAGAGCCCTGTGTGCCTGCTGGCACAGCCTCCCCAACCCTCCCATTGCTCATTATATTCCAGGCTCTTGCAATGAATTGTTTAACGAGCTTTCTGCGAGGCTGAGCAGATGAGAGGAGCGCGGAGCTTGGAAAGGAGAGGAATAAATTGGGAATGCTTTTGATTTGTGAAGAGCTGTGATGAGCAGGAGGGAAATCAGAGCTGGAGCATCCCTGTTGAGGGTTTGGCATGGAAAAGGGCTTAAAAATGGAGCTTGGCCCTGTTTTCTGGTATTTTTAGGCCTGATGCAGGATTGCAGGCCCTGCATTGTAGCCGTGTGCATTGCGAATTCCAAAGGGCTTGGCATCTGCTCAGAGCAATGGTTTATAAGTATCAAATTTTTGGCTTTTAAAACTCACTAATAATTCATAATTTCTTAATACCATGTGCTGTCTCTCTCCTTCTGTGACAAATCAATTTGTTACGGGTTGTATCTGCTGCTGAACCGTGGTGGGGAGGAGAAGGAAGAGCAGATTTTTCTCTGCACTTTTCACATTCCCTTTCATATCCTAAGGGTTATCAAAAGTCAGCCACCAAAATGCCACAACTTGACGTGACCAGTATTTAAAGTAAAAAAAAACCAAAACAACAAAAACCTGACAATGAAGTAATGCAGCAGCAGAAACACAAAACCACATTTGAAATGAGGTGCAATTGCTGCTTCCCATGTCCAGGTGTGATGGAAAAGTGTTATATATATCATATATATATCATATATATATCATATATATGATATCCCGTGTGAACCACTCATATCATGGAATCATGGAGTCCTGGAATGGTTTGGGTTAGATGGGACTTTAAAAATCATCCTGTTCAAACCTCCTGCCATGGGCAGGGACACCTTCTGCTGGACCAGTATGAGCTGGAGGAAGGACCCTGAAATTCTTTCAAAATTGTTTGGTTCCAAGTGAATATGGGAAAGATCCCAAATCCGCCCAGATAAAATCCTTGCTGCCTCCAGAGTCCTCACATCTGCATGGAAACAGGAATTGGGGATCAAGCAGAAGGGCAAGGTGTACACACCCAGCATCCAACAGCCTTGTTGGGTTGGAGGTTCCATTCCAAATTCCAGAGATTTGGCAAGCCACAGGGTTTCCTTCAAAATTAGTGGAGCTTAGACTGGGAATTGCATGAAAAAAATGGGAATTTGACTTCTAAAGTCACTTTGGTCCTTTTGGGAAGCGTTGTCCTCATGTGCTAGAGACAGGGACATGGTTCCCATTCCCAAATCTTGCTGTGGATGTAGATGATACAGCTCCGGTGGTGGCATCGATTTCCCGTCAGAATCCGGCCGGAGGGGCTCTTTCTTCAGCCAGCCTGAGATTTTTGCAGCTTTGTGATTCAGTATAATTAACATCTGGGAGGAATTAAAAGGGGTCTTGGGGGAGAAAAGCAAGATCTGAAGTTTAAATAACAATTTGGTTTCAGCACAATTAAAAATAAGCTGCTTTGTGATTACCGGGGCGGCTGCTTACACGGAGATGTAAACGGGAGCTCTGGGAGGAGGAGATAAAGGTAGGGATGAACAAGGAAAGAGCAGGAGGCTGAGGAAGGACTAAACCCGATCCTCAGACTCCAGGGAATAAATCCAGGTTGCATCAATAGGAAAAACATCACAAAGAGCTGCAGCTCAGTTGCCACTTGGGGTCTTCTCTAGAGCATCCTTGTCATTCTTTATATGCAAATGTACATCCGAGCTCCAAATCCACTCACCAAAGGAAAAAAAATCCAAACCCACTCCAGAAAATCAAATATTTTGCAGGTTGGGTGCCAAGACCCTCTTGAAACTGATTGGTATCAGTGGCCGTCTGGGAGTCCCGTGCCATTCCTTTAATTGCTTTATTTTCTCTGCTCTGATTGCATCTCGCAATACAGAATTGGGAAATGGGGAAAACTGAAGCAAACGGGAATTGCTGTGTGCAAATGAAATGCTCCACTTGCCCAGCAGCAAAACATTTGGAGAAAACTTCAGCTTTGGGTCTGCTTTGAAATGAAGCCAAGTTTTTACCAACTTGCAGCAAATTGAGGGTTTAATCCTGGTTTTGGAGGGGGTGAGGCTTTGTGATTGTGAGGCAGTGAGTTACAGCTCTAAAAAAACTTATTTTGGGGGGGGTTTGGCCATCTGCAGCCTGGCAGGAAGATATGACAGAGTTCTTGGGAAAATGGCAAAGTGTGAATACGAGTGATCCAAGGAAATATCATTTAAAGCAGGGTGCAGTCGGGTTGTGGAAGTCACTGATGGAAAATGCAGCTGGGAACAGTTGATTGGGAGAGTGGAATGAAATTCCAAACCCACAGATTTGGGATGGGGATGGTTTGTGGAGGTGAGGACGCTTTGCTGTATCTCCTTCTTTCCCTTCACCTGCTCCCTCCATCCCCCAAGCCAATGATGGACCAGCAATATCCCAAAACCCTACAGAGCCCATCAAAGCCTGGGGAAGGAATAAAGATCCTCATTTCCCGACCAACCCACGTTGTACTTTGCTGGTGAGACACGGCAGAGTCCCTGTTTTCCCTTTCTTTAACAGATTTCCATATTTATTACTCGTGTTGCGCCACAGGGGGGAAAAATGTTCTGCAATCGGAAATTTCAGTGGATTTGGAGATGCCTGTGCTCCTCCTGCTTCTTTGGAGTGTTGGCACCGTTTGTTGCTGGATAATTATGTTTTATCTGTTTAAGGTGGTGTTTTGGTGGGTTTTTTTTTTACGGTTATGTTCTCTCAGGGGTTTTATGTGATGGCTTTATTTAGATCCTTGATTGGGCATAAAACCTTAGAGCACAAACTCAGCCTCTGCTTTATTTTGAGGGAAATGGAAATTTGTGGTTTGGGATTGTTTGGGTTCAAAAAGCATTTTGAAAGGTGGAAGGTGAGCAGACATCAATGGAAGAAAAGTTTTGGGGAAGAGGAGAAGAAAAAATGACCCTTGATTGCCTTAGGAAGTTCCCCAAAGTTTCTCAGAAATGCAACCAAATGTTTTCACCCTGTGAGCAGAAGGTCTGTGACACACTTCCCTGTGTTTTGCATGGAATAAACATTCTGGGTTTATGGGAAAGCTTCAAAATTTGAGTTTTAAAGCCTAAAAGGCAAGTGGGGAATGAGATAGGAGAGATCTCCATGTTAGAATGTCTCCAAAGCTAGAGGAAAACTGGAAATGTGATTCTTTTTCAAGTGGCAATGTGGGATGTGGCAGCTCTGGAAAAGTTTCTCACCCCTTCAAACCTCTCAGAAATCATCAGTGGGACTGGCACAGATCAGAAATTACAGTTATTCTGGTTTTGAAAGACTTTTGGACTTGTTTTAATGTCCCTGCTATTTTCCTTGCCTTTTTTGACTGCAAGCTGTAGACAAATAAAACCTTGAGAGTGAAAAACCCCCTGGAACTGATTTGGGTGGAAATTACAAAGGAATTTTTAATCCCTTTCTCTCCTAATGTTGTTTTCTTTTTTTTTTTTTTACTTTAAGGTGAATTTGATCCAATAATCTCCACCAAAGTAGCAATTTTGCACAGAAATCCAATTTTGCATTTCCAAAATCCACTAGAAAAAAAAAAACATCCTCAGCTTCCACCACTTACCGCTGACTCGTTCTTCCTCTGGGACCGAGTCTCTCATTTGTCTTTTAATTTCTCAGCGCTCACTTGGTGCTTAGTTTTGGGCACAGATTTATTGCAGTGATCATTTCCCCAGCAGCTTGTACCCTTTTTTTTTTGTACAACACAATTGGTGCTTTGCCTTGCAAGTGGTTTGGCCAACAGTGGGAGTTTTGTTCCTTGTGCAAGAACGTTGTTCCGAGCTGAAATTGAGTCTTCTGGGCGCTCTAGTTGCCTGAATAATAAATAATATTAGCAAAAGTCAGGAGCGGTGTGGATAATTGGGCAGTGAAATACTTTGTGTTGGAAGTTCTGCTGCTGCAATAGACTTGTTCCTTTCCTTTATTGACCCTTGATTAAATTTTTGTAACAATTACAGACCAATAATAGGCAGATATTGATTTCTGGGGAGGTGAATATCAAGATTTACGGATGGGAGAGTGGAAGTTATTGACTCTGAGGAGAATAATAGCGGAATCGAGTGGGGGGTTGCTCGTGGAGGGAGGTTCATTTCCATGTCTGATCCAGTGTTTGTGTCTCTCATGCCTCGGGATGGATGGACTATGGGAATGCAGTGCCTGGGTTTGTTCTCCTACCTGGGGACGGCTGTTTTCCCATGGCTTGTCATGAGATGGGCTTTCAGACTGGAAATCTGATTTGAGGCTGGAAATTCTCCACATTGTTGTGGAATTCCAGACTGGTTTAGGTTGGGAGGGACTCAAGGATCATCCYRTTCCAACCCCTTGCCACGGGCRGGGACAGTTTCCACTGGATCAGGTTTCTTTAAAACCACCTTTGTCAAAAACAGGTATTTTCTATGCAAAGTCCAGTTTTGTAGAGTTCCCACACTGATAGGGAAGTTGGGATCCTCCCCAAATCCCTGAAATTGCTCCTTCTGGTGCTTTTCAATTCCATTCTTGGCACTGACTTCAGCTCTTTTGTTTTTGGAAGTGGCTTGTGCTTTTCTTCGAGATCTTTCTGTTTCCGTGGCAGTTTGGGGAGGAAAAAAGTGCTCGGCGAGCTCTCCTTTCATCTCAAAAACTCTCCTAAGATCCCACTTCGGCGCTTATCACCTCCAATTGAGGCTGGTGCGTGTCCTCCCGGGCACTTGAAATTAAAGGGTGCTTTGAAACGGCGCTTTTAGCGGCGTCGGGAGGATGAGAGGCAGCTGGAAATCTTTGCTTCATCTCCAGAGCGACAGGAACCCGCTGCTCCTGGTGGATCTGGAGGTGAGGATGCTCCTTCTCCATCGTGGATGTGCCAATAGGTGGCAATCTCTGCTCGCACGTGTTGTCCTCGCTTTGAGCGAGCGGGAATTGGAGTGGGAATTGGCGTCTCACGTGGAGGGAAGAAATAGGAAAATAAAAGGGATTTCATCCCGTTAATAACGCTCCAGAGTTTGGTGGCTTGGCTGGGAGAGTGGGATGGAAAAGGGGGGACAAAGCAACTTCCGTGTCGCTTTAAGAGCCTTTGTTGGGGTAATGGGATCCTTGATCTTGCGGCTGCATAAATCACAGGCAGCCAGTTCAAGTCAATTCATATTTTTGCAGTTCGTTAGCAGCTCGGGAGGAAATTGCATTTACTATAATTGCCTCTAATTGCACCAGATTAGTGATTACAATTATTGATGGTGGCTGATTATTCATTAGGCTTCAAATCAATTCCCCTGCTTCATCATTACCCAAAACAGTAACTCTGATGAGGAGAGAAAGAGGTCTGGAGGAGTCCGCGGCCACGCTCCTGCCAGGGAGCCTGCCTGCCTCCAGAAGTCGTGCGAAATCAGCACTCCGAGCTGATTAATGCCTCCACAGGATGGGAAAGGTCGTCAGCCAGGATTTGGGATGTTTTTTGGTGGCCAGGAGATGGATTAAATCCATCCCCTCTGCACGGGCAGCGCTTCTCCTGTCTCGGGTGTTTTCCTTGGAGGGGCTGCTCTGTGTTGAGACGTGGCTGAGTTTYGTGGARAGGAATCTGAACGAGCCACGCGGGWTCCTGGYGTGATTTGTGGCTCTGAGTCAGGAGGAAACGGGAAAAAATCACGGCAAAAGGAGCAGCTCTGCCGAAGCAGCCCCAGGTGCAGGCAGCCACCTGCGCCGATCCGAGCCATGCCTGATTGTCACCAGGGCTGCCTGACTCGAATGACAACCAGCACTCCAATGACAACCAGCACTCGGTGCCACACAGCCCCCGGGCGGCTCGGGAGCAATGAGGGATGCAGGGATGGATGGGGTTTGCCATCCCACTGTGCTGCCCCGAGTCTCTGCTCTCTCCCGTGGGGTGCTGTGTGTGGGTGCTGCTCTGCCTTCCCTCCCAGATAACCGCGGCTCTGAGGAGATGAGGGTGCTTGGGGCAAGGCTGAGGAGCTCGTGCAGCTGCAGTGTCTGGCATGGATGGTGCTGGCTCTGGCTGGACGTGATGCTGCCCACAGGTCTGACCCGTCAGAATGTGTTCTTCCTCCCTTCCGTCATCATCATCAAGTTATCGCAATGGTTTGGGTTGGCAAGCACCTTAAAGCTCATCTTGTTCCACCCCCCTGCCATGGGCAGGGACACCTTCCACTGTCCCAGGGTGCTCCAAGCCCCATCCAGCCTGGCCTTGGACACTTCCAGGGATGGGGCAGCCCCAGCTTCTCTGGGTACCTTTTGCCAGGGCCTCTCCACTCTTGCAGGGAACAATTCCTTCCCACCTGCCCTCTGTCAGTTTAAAACTTCTCTCCCTTGACCTGTCCAAGCCCTTTTCCAAAGTCCCTCTCCAGCCATTCCTGGCCTGTAGATGAAGGGAACTTCAAAACCTTAAGCTGTCCAATGATGCCTTTGCAAACTTTAATTGCATTTATCTTAAAATGCCTGGTGGGTGCTGAGTGTGAATGTGGCGTGGCAGAGCTTGAACATGTTCCCAAAACATGGGGAATCAGCAGCCTTCCATATCCTGGGGATCTGATTCCAGCCATCCCTCCCAATGAAACTGAGATCCGGGATCCCTTCCTGAGGGATGATCTCAGTCCTTAAAGCAGCTCCTGCTGTTGGCCTCTGTCCCGTAATTTGCATCAGTCAAGGGACCCGTGTGCCGGAGTTATCCTGTCGGGCAGAATTGGGATTTGTAGCTGAGCAGGACGTGCAGGTCCCAGCTGTCTCCTTAAAGGCCACTTATTACCTGCATTTCCCACCTATTGATCCTGGCTCTGCCGCCGTGCTCAGACACTGCCAGGAAAAAGGGACCATAAAAAGAAGAGAAAGGTTGGTTCTGTTCATTAATCACACCCGCTCCCATCATCGGGAGGAGCAGGGCCTGAAGGCTCAATTAGCCCTGGTGGCTGCAGCTCTGTGACACATGGCAGCTTCCATCACTTTCCTCTCGGGTGCTTTCCCTCCCTCTGGCTCTCTCCAGCGGTTTATCCCTCACAGCTGACCCTGGGAGGTGCTGGGGGATGAGCTGGGGAGCACTGGGAAGCCCTGGGGGTTGTGTCCTGCACCCAGATGAGGATGGGAGATGGTGGGCATGAGCTGGGACAGRCTCAGCAGTGTCTGTCTTCTCCATRTGCAGGATTKGGAGCTGCTGTGAGATCCAYARGGATGGTTCTTATMAAGATCTGGGAGTTTTATCCRAAAGYGAAGGAGTGGGATTCCTAAATCTCTATCCCACCCTTGCAGTGCCAGTGCTGTCGCCATCCAGGTGTGTGTCACCTGCTGGGACAGGGAGGGAATTATGTGGGTGAGAGGGACATCTCACATCTCACTCCGAATGTCCCTGCTGGAGACAGGTAAATGTGGATCCTCTGGACCTCCTGCAGTGCCAGGAACTGCATTTGCTCTGATGGAGATGAGATTCAGGCTGTGGTGCTGATGCAGCTTCAGAACATCTCCTGCTGGAGCAGGAGGCAGAGCAGTGGTTCAGGAATGTCCCAGGAGTGTGGCAGAAACGGAGCCAGGGAATCATCAGAGAGTCATGGAATGGTTTGAGAAGGGACCTTAAAGCTCGTCTTGTTCCCTGCCCTGTTATGGGCAGGGACAACTCTCACTGTCCCAGGGTGCCCCAATGTCCAGCCTGGCCTTGGGCACTCCAGGGATCCAGGGGCAGCCACAGCTTCTCTGGGCACCCTGTGCCAGGGTCTGCCCACCCTCCCAGGGAACAATTTCTCCCCAATATCCCATCCATCCCTGCCCTCTGGCAGTGTGACCCCATTCCCTGTGTCCTGTCCCTCCATCCCTTGTCCCCACTCCCTCTCCAGCTCTCCGGGAGCCCCTTTAGGCTCTGGGTTCTAAGCTCTCCCTGGATCCTTCTCCAGGTGAGCACCCCCGGCTCTCCCAGCCTGGCTCCAGGGCAGAGTTTCTCCGTGGCCTCCTCTGGACTCTGCCCAGCAGCTCCAAATCCTTTTTATGTTTAGGACACCCCCAAATGGCTCACAACTGCTTTCCCAAATACCCTCTGACTTCCCCGTTACCCTCTGCCCCTCTGCTGGGCTTGGCAGGACTGAGCAGCATCCGTTCCTTTCCTTTGGGATTTCCTGCCCCAGAATTGTGTGCACCATGACTGGCCTGTTTGGGCCTCTCTGGTTTTCYTTCTAATTTCTCAGAGCATATGCTCAGGAGTGATTTGTTTGGTGATTGTTCACAGAAAAGAGTTATTCTTTTATGCTGCCATTCCGAATAGCCACGAGCATCTCGAGTTCCTGATTATTTTGCAGTTTGCATTCAGCAGGAATTACCACAGCAAAATTCAGACACTCGGATTCCTCTCCCGCTGTCTCTGAGCGTCCAGCCTTTGCAAACATCTGTAGGATTTTGGAATGCCATGGAGAAATCTCCTCTTCCACTGAGACAAGAAACAACTCAAAAGCACGGACCAAAAATGGTTTTTGGGTTAGAAGGCTGAAAAAGCAACCCCAATATTATCCAATCTGGTTTTTAAAGACTAAAGTCCTGCTGAAGGTTTGGGATCAACAATACCGAGAGCACCTTCTGTGGGTTTGCATGGAATTAGTTAATATGGGTTTGTAGAAAGGGACTTTCAAGCAGGTCTCTTTGAAAACTTTTACTTGCAAAAGTTAAAGGAAAAACTGAGGTACCAGTAGGGAATAAAACTGGCATCATCAGAGCCTTTCTAGCGGAGCAACACAGCTTGAACTGGACTAATGAGCCTGAGAGTTTTAAAAAAAGATTATATATGTCTATGTATCTCTACATCTCTGTATCTCACATTTGTACCTTTGAAGTATTGGCAGTTGGATATCTTGGGTTTGGTTGGGCTGCAAACACACATGAGAGTGCATGGCCACTATTTACTCCGAATTTTCTGCATTTTGCCACTTCCAGTGAAAATCTGTTTACCTTAATAAACAGAAAAACTCTAAAAAATAGTTGAAATTAAATAAAAGAAATTCAGTTCACAAGGAACTAAAAGCCATAGAAAAAGAACCCAAAAGAAGGAAAAAAACGTTTTAAAAACCCCAAACTTTACCCATTCTATACATTATACACAAACAGAAACTAATTGTTAATTGTTTTAATTCTTATAAAATACAGAACTTCTTTTCAATAAACAACTTTACATGCAAAAAACTTCAAAAACTATGCATCAATCACCAACACAGCATCGTTTTGAGAGGCTCCTCTCCCCTGGTGACACTGTCCAGTGCCCAAAAGTGACATTCAGGAGGTGCAGGATTTTCCTGGGGGTGTCCATGACCTCAGTGATGGCAGAGGGGTCTCCTCCTTGTCATAATGCCGAGTCAGCATTATTTAGGAAGTCRAACAAGGAATTGGGGGAACTGGGATTCTCACTTTGGGGTGGGAAGATCTTTCCCTGCAGATAAAAGAAATTAGAAAATTAATTAACGAGCTGAAATGGTTATACCCAAGCTGGATAACTCGCCAGCTTGCAGGCAGTGTCCTTGCAGGATGTGAGCCTAACAGATCACACGATTCCTGGCCTCATCCCTCTCCTGCCTAAGTGCTCCAAGGGAGTTTTCGGGCGATTTACGGCTGATTTAGGAGATCAATCTCTGCCGGCAGATGGGAGGGAACTCATTTTGGGGTTTTGAAGCAAACACAGTTAAATCTTCTTTTCCCGGCTGAGCTGCTTGTCTTGGAATGACAGGAGGGCRGGCGGCTGGGAGCTCTTCCCTGCTTCTGCCGGGAGACTCAGAGATGCTCCTTCGTGTCGCTGTTGGCTAAATAGCAACACAAAATAATAGATATAAGGACACACAGAAAAAAGAAGGTGAAAAAGAGAAAGAGAGAGAGTTCTTTATTGTGGGACAAGCCTCTTTTATCTACTTAGCAACTAGAGTATACATTTGTGTCAAACATACATTGGTTAAGAGACAGCTGTTTAATTAATAATCAGTATATGATTGGTAAGCTTGCAAAAGCTACAGTATTAGTAATGTTTATAATTGCTATGTACCTGCATTATCAATTCTACATTCTAATCTCCTTTTCTCAAAAGTAGCCAGGTATTGTGGTATTCCTCTTCTATGCAGGTTGTTAACGCTCCCTTTCTTTTCTCAGGACTCAGTTATACACGATAATTGGCTGAGTTTCAGATTCAGGACTTGTGGGGCCACGTTTTTTCCCCCACACCTTTGTTGCTCCTGGCTCTCCAAAGTGCGCCTGGCTTTGCTGGGAGGAGCAGGTGTTACAGGGATTTCTCAGGCAAAGGGTGCACTGTTTTGAGGGAAAAAMCCCAAAATGCTGGGATTTATCTGGSTGTGAAYAGTAGAGCCAAGGGAGAACCTGCTCATGGGGGTCTGATCCTGATGGCTGAGCTGTCACTCCTCTGTCTCTGTCAGACAGCTTTCCATCCCATTTCTTCTTGATGGCTTGGAGTGAAGTTTCCTGCTATTGTCATGGAAACAAGCCTGGATGCAGGACCAGGTGGCAGCAGGCAGCACAGAGCCATCTGACCCTYGCCTGACTCTGATTTCCCTCTGTTTTCCCTGACATCCTCACTCCAACCCCCCCAGTGCCGCTGTCAGACTCACAAAGTGSCTTCCTGAGGATGGATGCTCAGCAGGAAGTGAAAGCAGCAGGTTGYTCCCAACCTTGGCAGGAGATTCCAGATTTCTGCTGGACTTTGTGTTGCCTGAATTTGTAGTAGGGTGATTCCCCCACTCCAAATTCCCTCTGTCTCAGGCCTGAGAGGAATTTCTGAGTAAATGGGAACTGTCAGAAAAAAACAACCTGTGTCAAAAAGAGGGAAGTATCCATATCCAAGTGTACCTGAGGCAGAGTCCTCTGCTTCCTTTGGCTGTTGTTACAGGAGGAAAATTGAGGTGAAACACTCGGAGTTTATTGAAGAGATGAGAATTGACAATTTTACCTTTTCACTCCCTTGGTTTTGATGCCATTGCTCAGGTTTGGGGTTTGGTTATTAGATCAGTGCYGGCTGCATGTGGTTAAAAAGGCAGGGTTTGGGGATAGCTCTTCCTGTCACACCTCATGGCAGTCACAAAGCTGCTCTGTGCCTCAGTTTCCCCTTCCACATGCATCCTCCTTAGGATTAACACAGCCTGAACCATGAAGGATATCACTGGGGCACAGCCCAAGAGGGAAGGARCAATTTAGAGGCTGGAAACGCTCCGAAACAACTTTTTGTCAGTTCCCAAATTCCCGATCCAACCGACAGCACTCCRGAAAGGTCCCAGATGCTGGCAGGGAAGCGGGCTGCTCAGCCAAGCRGGACGGAGAGGCGCATGATACAGCGATGCGGCGCCGGAGAACGACAGCCTTGTCACGCTGACTTATGATGGATGAGGAAAAAACCGATTTCTCATCGGCGCCGGGAAGATGTGAAGTGTAAAGAAGGATGCACCAGGAGTCTCCGGGCGATTCATCTTGTGTCGGGCATGCTCCCGGAGTCGGCGGAGTTGAGAGAGAGTGTGCGCCGGCGAAGACAAGAGGAGCGAGGAAAGGAGGGGCCAGGGAGAAAATTCATTATGTGAAGGATAATCTCAGCGGGAAATATCAAAATGTCAGCAGCACCCCAGATAGGGGAGAGGAGGGAAATTAACTGGGGGCATTTGTCACCAGGTTAACCAGGCGTAGAGCGGGTGGATGGTGAAACGATGGCTGCCAGGATGGGATGGGAGGCGTTGAAGGGTGGGAGAGGGGCAGAAGGGGAGATGGATTCACTGGGGAGGGGGGATTTTGCCCTGGGAGCTCGGCCCTGCCTTACAGGCATGTCTACTTGGGCCTGTGGGTGCCACTTTGACCTGAGTTTTCCATGGAAGTTAAAAATAATTCCTACATCTTTACTCTCCAAGGGCTGCTCTTCGCCTTTCAGGAATCAAGAATCTCAGTTGTTTTGTTTTTTTTTTAATTCTCAAAAGGGTGTGCCTCTCTGCTGGCAGAGCAAGGGCTGGTGACTCCCAGTTTGGCCGCTGGATCTGATCCCATTAAGGGCTGTGGAGCCCCAGCAGCCACACAAGGGAGTGGGGGGAGCGGCTGGGCTGCTGGATCCGTGCTGCTGTTTGCCCAATTGGAATCATCCTGGCCACAACCTGTGCTTCATCCCTGGCACAGAGAGAACCAATTTCCAGCACAGGAGCTGAGCTCCCATCTGGACTGCAGCAGCTGTGTGAAGGGAAGTCAGGACCGAACCCAGCCAGAAGAGAGAAAATCTTGATGATCTCCCAGGGCAGAATATTTAGGGAATTTTAGTGTTTTATCCCATTCTAGAGTTCATTTCCATGCATGGAACTGCCCTCAGCATCCTCACAGGAGCTTGGGAAGGATCTGCACTCCAGGAGGGTTCCCAGTACCTTGTTTTCCTTTTGGTAAAACTAAAAAGCAGCTTTGCTTCGAGAAATCTCTTGGGTCAGGTGGCAGCAGTAAATGGCCAAGAATGTTTGAAATCACTGAGCCATTTATTTCTGRCTGTCACCAAACCCACTGAGCTTCCAGATCTGTATTCAGGGAGAAGGTTTAACATCTGGAGCCCTGGGGCACAGGGTTTGGGATAACAGTTGGGGCTTGACACCAAATAAAAATCCCCTATTAAAGAAAGCAGGTTAATTTACCATGTGAAATGAACCACCTGAAACTGCTCCCGAACAGACAATATATTGTACTTTTTTAGTGGGAGTGGAAAAAATTATCAGAAGCCTCTGCAGCAGCCTGTTGGTCTCCTGCCCGCGCTGCTCCTGGGGTTCTGATGGATGCTCTGTGCCTTTCCTACCTGCTGTAAAACCCTTCTTCATCCAGGTGCTGCAGAAATCCCACAGATGGGAGCGCTCAGCATCTCAGAGCTGCTCTCTGCAGCATCCTGGGAGCTGCTGATTCCATCCTGGGAGCTTTTGGAGAGGATTGTGCCTTGTGCCTGGAGCCAAATCCATGCGGACGTCTGGGAACAGGCTGCAGACCTCAGAATTAATGTTCCTGTGTGATGTGTTGTGATGGGGGAGGAAACCCCTGCACTRAGCTGTTGCAAACCCAGCAGGGACTTAGACTTTAGAGGTTTCCTCCAAACTGAATTCCATGATTTTATGAGGCAAGGGAGTGCTGGAAAGCTTTGGGTGACAGTCATCAGCTTCTCTGCTGTAAAATACCAGGGTGCCACTTAGAGTCCCATTCCGCTCTCAGAAATTGGTGTGTCTGGATCTACAACTGGTTTCCTGTGTTTTCCCAACAATTTTTTTCCCCCCTATTTTGGCTGAAACCTCTCCACCTCGGTGCTGTGCCCGCGCCCTTCAGCAGAGAMAAACCCCAAATGACTTTTTCTATAGATCCTTCCTGTGAGCACCGCGGGGAGCCAGAGGTGTAAGTGCCTCTCTCTTTCTCCGCCGCTCCGTTAAGTGAGACTTTTCAGCAGCGAATCTTGAAAAGGGAAAGGCAAGTCTCCTCCACAACCGGAGCCCCCTTCTCCTTCCCGCCCCAGGAAACCGTGGTACAACTTGAAACCGATTAATAATACACAAAGGGATGATGCGGTTGGGCAAAGTGCGGCGGTTTCCTCGGCTACCTTGTGTTGTGCTTTTATTAAGCTGCGATCTAAAGCGAAGGAGAGGGAGCGATTTTATAGCCTGCAGCGTCTTGTTTGCAGATTATTTTCCAAAGATGCTCAGTAGAATATCAATTGGCTGTGATGAGACATCCCGGCAGGTGCTGCCTTGCACGGGGGAGGCTGCACAAATCGGCGCGGTCCCTCCTGRCACCCGTGCGCTCATCCCTGCTCTGCCTCCGTGGAATATGGGCTGGCACGGATGGGGATGGACCCTGAGGATGGAGAGGGAATTTTAGGGGATGGTTTGGGGTTGAGGTAAAGCCCTGCAGGCTGTGCTGCTCCATCCCCTCAGCCCTGCATCCAGAGGTGTGTGCGGAAGCGCAGATGTTCATCCCTGCACGCCCAGGCTGCGATGGCATCGCTCATTAACGTTTGCAGGGAGCGGGCTGGGCTTTGGACGGGGGACAAGGGAACAGCCCGCGTGTCAGATGGCACAGAAGGGCAGAGGAGAAGGAAAACGGGAGGGGATGACTTCCCAAAGTCACACTGCAGCCTGGGGAGCGAGCCAGGCGCCTGCCTGCCCTGCCATCCCTCTGACCTGTCTGCTGGATTGTGCTATCCGAAATAAAGCTTTTCCCTCCCTCGTGGGGATGGATCGGGGGCAGCTCGGGGTGATTGGCATCTTTCCGAATGGCTGTGGTGAAAGCAGATGAATTCCTGAGTGTACAGCMTGAGAAAAAGGAGGAGAAAGAAGCTAAGCAGGGGTTTTGCTTTACAAAAGTAACACTTTCTGGTTCTTTGTGATGCTCTGAACCCTCCACGATCCCTTGGAGCCCCCTTCAGTGCGGTTGGTGGAGGGTGCAGACAGATTCCTGCCATCAGGCASAGCTTCCCAAGAGCCACAAAGCCCAATCAGCAGGAGAGGAACAATCGAGGCGCCGGCGGTCTCGGAGCTCTTCAGCTGATGAAGAAGAGCAGGGTCTGGACAAATTTGGAATAAGAAATCAGCTGCTGAGGAGGAACACCTAGTGACCTAGCTGGGGAAAGGAGGCAAAAAGTTCTCCTCCATTACTTGTGTGTCTGTTCAGAGCATCTTTAATCATATCCCGCGTCATCTTCATCAGAGGGAAGGTGGTAATCAAGGCAGCTGCCTGGGGCTGATGCTGTGTCTTTGTGCTGCCGAGGCTGYTCTTTTTGGGGTAGTGAGAAGAGCAGCTCTGGAGTGTGGGAATGCATTTGGGATGTATTTGGCCTTTTATTTTTTTTATTGGAGCCACTTAGGAGCTGGCTCACATCGTGCTAAGGACAGGGATTGAGACGCTCTTGCCCAGGGAGTTAACGAAAGACAAATGCAATGTAGTCTCTTATTTATTTTTTTTTCCTCCTGCCTTCTTTCTTTGTAGTGGTAAAATGATAGAATTTCATGCAGTCAATTGAGGCTATTGAGTTGTTTTGCCACTAAAGTTCTGGAGCATTGACTGTATGGATTCACAGTGTCCCCTCGCAATAAYATCCCTTTTAACAACGTGCTATCAAGGGAGAGCTGTGCAGCCTTTAAAAGGCTTTCCACGATTGTATTTCTCTCTCTCTCTCCACTCGATGTGCTGAAAGCAAACCTGGGGCAGGTTTCAAGAGAAGAAGGAGCCCCGAGCCGTGGCTGTGAGGGAATTGGTTGTGCCCACACCCTGCTTTATGGCAAGACATCGAATCACAGATTTTCTTGGAGCTGGGGACACGTGGGATGCTTGTCCCTTCCCTGCTGGGCCATCACTCCAGCTCTTGGCTCCTGCAGGAGTTACTGGGAGACAGCTAATGCTTTGTGCTTACAATAAAAGTAAGGGATGAAAGGAACGTAAACCCAAGGCTGAGAGAGAAAGCAAACAGCTGAAAATCCCAATTTTCTCAGAATTCCTGTGATTTCTTCCCCTCTGTGTGTGCTCACCCTTGTTTGCTGTTAGCTCTGCTCTGCTGCTCAGAGGAGAGACTTTTGCCTGAATAGAGCAGCACAGAGACGTGCCAGGTCCTGAGTTCCTGGGTGAAATCCCATCCTGGTCCTCCTCACTGCGATTCCGTGGTGCTGTTGGTCTTTGATCTCTCAAGGCAGAGTTTAAATGAGCTTTTCCTTCAGAAGTGGCTTTGCTGTGGAGCAGCAAAGTGCCCATGGCTGTCACTGCYCTGGGCACACGTGGGCACCTGGAGGGCTCTGGGTGGGGCTGGGATAGCTGGGCAGACCCCGCTGGGTTCGGTGTCCTGGGGTATGACCCCTGTGAGATGAGTTGTGGCCCAAAAAGGTCTCAGGAGGTGTCACCCAGGGTGGGGCTCACCCTCCTGGGGCTGCCTGTGGCGCTTAGTGGGGAAAATCAGAGAATCCCAGACTGGTTTGGGTTGGGAAGGACCTTAAAGCCCATCTCATTCCAACCCCCTGCCATGAGAGGGGCACCCTCCACGATCCCAGCAGCTCCAGATCTCCACGATCCCAGCAGCTCCAGATCTCCACGGATCTCTGGGAAGCTCTGTGCCTGTTCCTGCTCCGGGAGCATCTCCCGGCACTGCCGGGCCTCCCACCAGCCCATCCATAATGCAGATCTCTCCAGGTGTCCTTGCTGCAGTATCCCTGCGGCTCATCAGGCTGGGGCTGGGATATTTATGAAACACAGCTTTCCAGATTTCAGCTGGTTTTAACCTTCACTCCTCGGYTTTCTGGCTCTTCGGTGTGTGCTCTTTTAATAACTGTAACCCATCTGATAATGTTGTTATAAATTAATGATCTGTTTACARCCTTAACTCTGTTTTAATGAAGACTTTTTTTGTTGAGGAAAATAAAAGCTGCTGTAATTATACCTTGTAACTGCAGGGTTTTATAGCCGGTGAACTCATCCAACAAGCAATTTCGATTAGTTTATCCAGGCAAATATTCTACTGTTGATTTCATACATATAAAAAACACACACAGCTACTTCCATGAGCAGCAGAAATAATTATTCCTGGATCCCTGTGCCTGTGTCTTGAGAGCAAACTCGTGCTAGATTTTCTGATGCTTGAAAAAAGTTTAATTCACAGTGCTGCCTTTCTGTGGGTAAAAGCTTTAATAGTGTCTTTCATCTGACTAGTTCCCTATTTTCCCCAAACTTGTGTCTTGGAGATAAATGTGTCCTTCCATCAGGTTTTATTGAAATGGGTTATAAGGTTTAGAAATCACTGGAGATGGGGAAAGGAAACAGCCGGGCAGGCACTGCCGGTGTGTAAGGCTCATTTCCTCAGGAAACCAGGCTGAAAATACTTTGGGTGCCATTAAAAAGTTGGAGCTGTCATTTCAGGGTAAAGCTTCAGAGAGACTTGGAAGCTGTTTTCCAAGTGGTTAGTTCAGTCTGTGTTTCCCAAAGTGCTCAGCTTGGATTGCTGGACAAATTCCTGCATTTCGGAGGAGCTCAGCAGCCGGCTCGTTGAGGACATTGGAAAATGTAACTGTTTCCTTTGGTACCTGCACTGAGCCAAACCCACCAGATCCTTCTGGAGATGTTGGCCAGCACAGCACATTGTTACCTTTGTTCCATTTTACGGGAAATTCTGGTTTTCAGGAAGTTCACAAGGTCCAAGGAGCCCTCACTTCCCACAGCTGAGGTTGGACCTGATTGACAGAACCTTTTTGGCAAGGACAAAGGCAGGGAGCAAAAGTTAGGGGATGGGATCTGGGAGATCTCAATTTTGGGTGGCCCTCTGTGCTGTTGGCAGAGCTGCAGAGGTGGCTACAGCTGGGAACTTCTGGCATTAGATCGAGAATATTCCTGTGGGATTGGGAAAGTCAGGTCAGCCTTCCATGCTGATTGTGCTGTGCGGAGTGCACGAGGAGGGTGATCCTTTTTCCTGTCTCTGAGCTGCATCTTCTCTCCATCTGGGAACTCCCCCTAAGCAACTGTTCCCTCCTCCCAACGCTGATGAGCATGGATCATACCATCACAGAATCCCAGAATTGTTTGGGATGGAATGGATCTTTAACTCATCTTGTTCCCATCCCCTGCCATGGACACTTCACTATCCCAGGTTTCTCCAAGCTCCACCCATCCCCTAATCCTAACCCAGCCWGGCCTCGGACACTTCCAGGGATGGASCATCCACAGCCTCTCTGGACAACCTTTGCCAGCCCTCAGTGCTCTCACARTAGCTGGGAATCTCCAAAATTCCCATCTGTCTTGGAACAGCTCTGATATTCACCATCCACTCTGAACCCAAGATTATTGCACTCATCCTTTCTTACAGCATCCTGTCCCAGCCCTGCTCTCCTATCCCTTCACCCCTCCATGCTGCCATTGTCCATGGATCTCTCTTCTGTGGCTGGAGCCGCCCATCTTCTGGGCTTTCTGCTCATGTCAGATGTGCAGGTTTAAAAATAACCAGCGCTGGGCATGAAATTGGAATTGTGGCTAATGAGGGCACTGGGATTCGCTGCCCAGAGTCACTACGGTGCACACCTGGCATAAAACCAGCAGGGTTTGTGCTTTAGAAATGACCTTTGCCATCCTGGGCATGGCACCTACCTGGTGTTTCTCTGTGCTTCTCCTCCTCATCCTTAGGGCACAGAAAAAAATAATTTCCTGGAGATTTTCCTTATTTTATTTGAGTTTCTTTCCTGCTGTTGGACGCTGCCTCTGCCTCGTGGATTCCCCACATTACTGCAGTATCAGTGACAATAGTGGAATGATTTTTTTTCCTTGGAGGCTGTCTAGCAAGGCCCCTGGAGCAGGGACACTGGCCTTGGCATGCCRAGCTGCATCCCTGCCCTGCAATCAATTCCTCCAATTCCAGCCCCCTGCTGCAACAACAAAAAGTTGAACCAAAAGCATTTCCCACCCCTGAAAATCCATTACAGTCCCTGTCACCGGCCTTTTCTCACAGTTGCTTTTTTTAATTTTAATCTACTTTTTTTTGTTGGGTTCACTGGGGCTGTTTTCCCATCCTGATTACAAGGAGTTATCGGAGAAATCCTTTGCCAAGTGTCAGCCTGCAGCCACCTGAGGCAGCTGGAGTAGGAGTTATCAGTATTTGAACAGGTATGAAACAGGCTCCTGGCCACTGACTGGGGCGATGTCCTTCCTCCTGTCCTTGTCACAGGCAGGAGGGATCGTCTAATTAAAGATACTGAGAGAAAAATGGCTGGGATCTGAGTCTGGCCAATCCCAGCAACTCCAGTTCTCCGTGTGTGGGATGAGGTCCCCAGATGCTGAACCAGGGCCGTGCCTAGGGATGCTCTGGCTGCTTTGAGCTGCGCTGCCAAAGCTGCTTTTAGATCCAGCATCCCATTTTAAAATTCCTTCTCCCTCTTTCTTAAGTGCAGAGCTGCAGGCGGTATTTTCGATCATTTTATTTTGCATCTTTTTTGTCGTGTTTTTCTTTTTTTAAAATTCCCAAGTGACGCTAATATCTGAACCTTGGGGATGGGAACATGGTGGGAAATCTRTGCCTTAATTTTCTCTTTTTTTCCCCCCTTTTCTTCATATCTCAACCAAGAATCTGCATAAAGCTCCTCCACGTATCATTTATTCATCCGTATTTCAGCGCGAGAGGCTCTGCCTCGTGATGGAGATGTCATTTGCAAAATAATAAGGTCCCGCTTGCTGCAAGAAGAGCACCCCCGCTCTTCCCCCACRAGGTCACTGCCTTCAAATTATAAATCTTTTTAACCATTACCTCGTGGGTATCCATGAGCACAGCACTCAGATTAATTCCAGGTCTGCTTCCTTGTCGCCTCCTTTGCTTTTTCTTTTTGCCGTGCGTTCGGCTCTCGAGTGTCGGATCTGGATTCCTAATTGGGTCGCATCAGAGGATCTTTGCCGTCAGCTGCTGAGCTCTCTGCGTTGTGCAGGGACGCGAGTTAGGGATATCATCCCGTAATTAAGCTGGCATTAGGTGTTGGGAGCGGGGCTTCCCTGTTTGATCCCTTCCTGTGCCCGGTGGGGAGGTCGAGGCATCGATAAAAAAGGGACTTCGTTTTTATTTKCAGGGTCGCTGTGTGAGTGGTAACAGAGAGTGGGGCACTGGAGTTTTGGTGTGAAAAAGGCTTTTTTTTGGTCTCTGGCCATCCAATCCAGCAGGATTTGGAGGGTGCCTGTAGGAACCAGGGATGAAGAGTTGTCTTTTCCCAAGCACAAAATCCGTGGACACAGCCTTGATTTCTAATTTGWCTCATCCCTACCAGAGCCAAGGGAATTGTGCTGTGCCAGCGGTGAATCCCTCCCTATATAAAGATGATTTTATGGGACATATCCCTGGAGCCCACCCCATTGTCCTCTTCCCTAAACTTTGGATTTTAATCCTTGCATCTGCCCCAAAACCCACCTGAGGCTGATCCAGTTGCATCCCAGGAGCTGCTCACATGACCCCTCTTATGGAGGGGAAATTATTAATGACCCGAGGTGTAATTATCTATGTCTTAAGCCTTGCTCAGGCTCTGCTGACATCTTTCCAGAGGAGGGAGGAGGGGTTTCAGGGAGACACCTTGCTGTTTAATAAATAAAAGAAGAGATTCATAAAGTGTCTGGCAAGCACATTCCTCACATAGAAATGTTACGGAATAACACGGGATGAATAATAGAAAAGGTTATTGAAAAATTCATAATTTCCAAGCGCCGTCGAAGGCCAGGCTTCCATGCCGTTTATTTGCCTGTAGAAAAGTGATTAAAATATATATTATTGTCCTGTCTATAGGAAAATGTATTATTAAGTGGATACTAGCATGACATTTGAAAAATCCATTTCATTCCATTTAGTGGCGGGTGGTGGGAGGGGAAGGAGGGGTCTTTTTCCCGCTTTTGTGGAGGAAGGTTTTAAGGGCGTTTTAGTCAGGCCTTCAGAAAAACAGCAAAAACATAGAGAGGGGGAGGGTTTAATTACAGCCCYTTCCCTCCCAGCAGTGCCCTTCGCTCTCTGTTTTCATGCTTTTTGCCTTAAAAATGGAATGAGATTCCTTYACCTTTATTTATTGCTTTAATTGCCAAGAAGGGGGGATGAGGAYGGACAGTGGGGGGATTTTCTCTCTGGAGCACATGGGTGAAGTTGGGTGGATTTCTGCCACGGTTTTCAGAGGTTCTCATTAGCTGATGGTCTTGTGATGMTGACCTGGACATCAGGTCATCAACCTCAATGACCTGGAAGCAGAGGGAGTGTCCTCCCTCCAGGCTGTGCTGGTGGGGCTGGTGACATCCAGGTTGTCACACAGGGCTCACCCCTCTTGATTTTGGGTTGTTTTGTTAACCTGAGTCCATGCACAGGCCATGCTCACAGACCTGTCCTGAGTGTTGGCTTGGGAAATGGAAGGATTTGGGTTTTTTTTATGGGGATATTGGGTGTGTTTCTTGGGCCTGATCCCTCCTCTGACAGCCCAATTAAAGGGTGAGAAATTGTCCCAAGAAGTTTTYTTGACAAAATACCAGGATTTTGATCAAGATGACTAAAAATATCTCCAGTTCTCCTCTTGAATAAATGCCTCCTCTCCAAGCCAGCCACATTCCTGCTGCACAGGCAGGGCGGGTATTTTGGGGAAGGATGAGATGCAGAGGTCTCTGGGCAGACCAGGTCAAACCAGAGGGTGAATTTGTGTCACACCCTTGGGATCTGATTCCTACAGAACTCCACGGATAAAAGATCTTTCCTCAGGCAAAAGATTCGGGTCACTGAACAGATTGGTTTGGGAAATTTGGGCTTTTTCCCTGAGAACAGCCTCAGGAGATGGGCATTTTGGGCAGGAAAGTTGTGTCATGAATAGCCAGAGGCATTTTGTATRTCCCCTGGGCACACTGAATTTATCTGGGGATTAAGAGGCAAGAGYCGTCCCCTCTGCCCCGTTAATGTCGGCAGAGATACGTCATTCCACATTAGCCTGGATCCATTCTCGAGAAGAGAGGTGGGAGCTTTTCTTCTCCCCCCTCTCCATGCCTTAGATCTTGAGCAGAGTCTATATTTGCTGCGTTAATGACTCGGAGCCAATCTCCAGCTCCTCTTCAGTTTTATTCATAGATCCCATCTGGGACTGTCGGAAATAGAAAGGCAAAACCTGCAAAGAAGCCATGTGGCAGGAGAGGACATGAGGCAAGGAGCTGCTTCTAAAAAGAAAACAAGGCTTGGGATTGACTTAAACTACTCCTCAATCTGGAAGGATTTGCCACGTATCTTCAATTAAAACAGTTTAAAAGACAAAGCTGCTGGTTTTATGGTTTTAATGAAGTGTTTTGATTTTGAGGGAGTGTTCGAAATTGAGCTGGGCCTCCAGCATCTCCAGAAAGCAGCTCACAGAGTGCTGCTGTCGAGTGTTTCTGGAGGTGCCTCCATCCAGCCAGCCATCCCTAGCACGGAAAGCCTCAGACCCTGCCCCTCAAATTAAACAACTTAAAACACATAAACCCAAGCGTGTCTGAGATGCAGRGGTGTTTAAATCTGCATGGAAAATCAGGCTGAGAGGACAGGAATATTGAGATCTTGCTGCAAAAGAGAACTTAATGTACCCAGAAGCCGCTGATAGACTGTCTGATAGCCGGAGTCACAGCCGGATGGGCAGCCTCTTCCTCTGCTGCCTAGGAAAAAAAAAAACAGCTCTGAGCAGGAATGCAGGCTGTGCCTAGGAAAATGGCAATATTTGGTGTGGAGGGGCTGCAGCTCCGTGTTCACCCTGAAATTGTGAAGGATTAGGGGGAAGGAGCATGGGCAGGTGCGGGGATGACAAYGGCTCCGTGGTCAGCATGGCAAATGCGTGGACACAACTTTCATGATCAGCTATCTCCCCTTGCTTATTTATTTTCCTTTTCTCCCCCTCCCCGCCTTACAACCTCCCCCCTTCTCTTTCTCCACCTCTCCCCGCCCAGCCCCAATACCCATCTTGGAGGATCTAAATTAAAATCTGTTATCATTTCCCGGATAATCCCCTTTGATGCCCTGAATACGGCAGAATCTGTCCTGCTTCAACCTTGCATGTAAGTGCTGATAGCTTTTGAACAGCTAAATGGCTTTGTGTATCTCATACAAATGTCTGTCTCATCCAGGAGCTGGCAAGCCCGGCGCAGTCGGCTGGGGAAGCTTTATGAGTTACAAGTGGAATTACTTCGGAGAGATGCTAAGGAGGCCAAACCTTTCAGAACACGCTCCCTTGGCATCTTCTGTCTGGCAGGGACGGGKCTCAGCATTGTCTTAACCTCGCTGAGCAGCTAATTGGTGTGGTGGCGCTGATGCCGTTTGTCATCAGGGCTTTTCCTGCGTCCAAGCCATTGTGCCAGCCTGGATCTGCCCCTCTGGGCTCGTCTGTGGGTGCCAGTTTGCCCCAAACCGAGCTCCTGGGGAGCTGTGGGTTGAGGAGAGCTTGGCCACGGACTGTGTTTGTGGGTTGTGGGCAGAGCTGAGGGTGAAATGGGTGTTTCATAGAACCCCAGGATGGTTTGGGTGGGAAGGGACSTTAAAGCTCAGCTCAGTCCCACCCCCTGCCACAAGCAGGGACACCTCCCACTGTCCCAGGCTGCTCCAARTYSGTTTGTGCATCTCTGCCCAGCCTGGCTCCAGCTGCAGTCAATGTCCCCGGGGTTCTCCCAGCAGAGCTGATCCTTGTGCTGGGGCTCCTGAGTTGCATCCCCGGTGTGAGTGGCCACTTGTGCCTTCCCATTCTGGTTTTTCTCATTGGCCGTGGGATCATGGAAGCTCTGCCACACCCTCCATCCTCTGCTTTCCCTGGGGATGTGTGTTGTGTCCAGTCCAAGGTGAGGGATGGCTCCCCACTTAAACCAGCCCATTCTAGCACCACCTCCTGTGCCCATCCCAGCTCTACCTCCTGTGCCCATCCCAGCAGCACCTCCTGTGCCCATCCCAGCTCCATCTCCTGTGCCCATCCCAGCTCCATCTCCTGTGCCCATCCCAGCTCCACCTCCTGTGCCCATCCCAGCACCACCTCCTGTGCCCATCCCAGCAGCACCTCCTGTGTCCATCCCAGCACCACCTCCTGTGCCATCCTTACAGGAGAGGGACGAGGACACGGAGCCTTGCAGAGGGGAGCTTTCCCCAGCGGGAATGGATTATAAACTGGCAGAGTTTAAWTTCATTAAATGGGGGTGAGCTGGTCACCGGTGTTCCCAGAATATCCCAGGTCCGGGGGAGTGTCCATCCTGCATGTCAGGGTTTAACCCCAGCCCAAACCTGCAGAGTGCTGCAAAATACAGAGTGCAGCACAAAGTAATTGCCTGTCTGAAATAAAAGCCTCTCCAGCCGGGAGAGAAACCAGGAATCTCTGAACCAGTGACGTCTCCGTGCCTCCTCCGAGGACCCAGAGAGATCTGTGGGCGTCTGGGGAATACAGGGGGAGGGAATTCTGCAGGAAGCTGGTAATAGTTTAGTAATGGCCCGGTGACATGAGCTGATGTGGCAGGGCACAGCTGGGACCGGGAAGCTCTTCCCGGCTCTCCGCCCCAGGTGATGGGATATAAAACCCCAACCCCGTGCCTGGGGAGTGGCACTCAGCCAAAAACCCTGAGGAGAGAGGATTGATGGGAAGGAGCCAGAGGAAGGGAGGAAGAGCTTTATTTTTTAAAGAAAAAAGAACAATCGGCTCTTTTTAGTTGCAGCCTTTCCTTCCCCCATGGGCGCCTTGCAGCTCCTCTCTGGTGCAGGGCTGGAAAATCGTGGATCTACATCCCTTGGGTAAATTGTGGGAGCATCCCTGATGGGTGGGGGGCTCCTGGGGGTGCAGGAAAGGGGAGGCTGTGTTTCTGCAGATCACCAGTGTCGTGTTCAGCTCAGGGGGAGAGGACAGAGCACAGCCAGCCAGCGCCAGCTGCATTCATTCCTCAAAGCTGCCTGTTGTTCAGGAATTCATCTGCCAAATCGGACGGAGAGCCAGCAAAGAGCACCGGAGTGGACTTAACCTTCCACCTCTGCTTGTGCTTCCTCGACAAAAAAACCCCAAACAAACTGCTCTTGCTGAGCAGGGACTTCATCAGGATGGAGGGGAAAGCAGGCAGCTGTGCTGCAGAGAGCTGCTGCCTCAGGGCAGGCAGCTCTGGCTCCTCCAAGTGTCCCCTGGGAAAGGAGAATTCACCCCTGCTTGCCCCTTCTTGCTCTCCAGAGGCTCTGGAATCTCCCARCTGTGCCAGAGGGAGCTTCCTTTGGGAGCTGAGGTGCCGTGGCTGGTGGGAAGGGGACAGGAGGTGACCTTACAGTGGCAAATGGAGCTGTTCCCTGAGCCGTGGCACCGGCCTGGCACAGGGTCTGGCTCCAGTGGCACTGCTCTGCCATCCTGCTAAAGGATGCAGATTTCCCCCTTTGGGCAGCTGCTCGTAACTGGGGACAGCAGCTGGTGCTG
>NW_026623606.1:28872-52305 GCF_030028575.1 Malurus melanocephalus
TCTTCAGCTGTCTTCCCTTCCTCATCCCAGGAATGCTGAGCTGAGTGCAGGGGAGTGTGTCTCCAGGTGAGCCATTATTTTGGCTTCAGTAACAGCAACCAGGTGCTTGTTGCTTCCAAAACAACTCCTTTTCTCCCACGAATTCAAAAAACTGATCCCCACTAGCTCCAGARAAAGTAACTT
This sequence comes from Malurus melanocephalus, assembly GCF_030028575.1. NCBI lineage: Eukaryota > Metazoa > Chordata > Aves > Passeriformes > Maluridae > Malurus > Malurus melanocephalus. Next base: position 29,056 of record NW_026623606.1, read on the forward strand.
GTGAGTGTTTTGCTTGAATCCAAGTGGGAATTTCAGGTCATCCCGTTGTTCAGGGCCTCGTAATAGTTTCTTGCTTGTGAGGTTTCTGGGAAATCATGGAGATATTTGCATATCCCGAGGGGTTTTGTGGATGTTTGAACGCAGGAGGTGGGGGCTGGCAGCTGTTTGCTTCTCCCTTGTTTTAAAAAGTTTTATTAGTGGGAGAAAASTTTTATTAGGCAAGCAGAGGAGGTGGACAAATGCAGCATCCYTTCATCAGAGCTCAGTGAGATCTGGGTTTTCAGCACAAAAACGGCTTTTCCCACCTGCCCCAGSTGCTCCAGTGAAAGATATCAGCTCCACAAACCTCGCAGCTTCRTCACTGTGCTGGTGGAAGCTGTTAAAATTCCTGTGCATGCAGCAGGAAAAGCAGGAGTTATTGAAATGCGGCATCTCCAGAGCAGCCTGGAAGAGGAGGAGCAGGCAGGAGCCACACGGCCTGGGGAAAACCAGCCCAAGTGCCTCAGTTTCCCCATCAGTGAAGTATCAACCGGAAATTATCCTTCCTGGTGCGATCAGCTCCCTGTTTCCGTGGAAGGCATCCCTGCCCGTGGAAGGGGTGTGAAATGAGATGGATGTTCAGGTCCCTTCCAACCCAAACCATTCCGTGATTCTGTGATTCCTCAGGCATATGGAGAATGCCACGGGAGGCACAGATTGCTGTTGTGTCAGCGATGCTGAAAACAGACGTGGTTTTAAACCGAATTAGCGCTTGTTCTGCGCAAAAGGCGGGTTTGGGCTGGGATCTGTTTGCCTTTTCCAGCCGGGATAGCTGCGGAGTTGAGTTCCTGCAGCTGGAGCCGCTCGTTCCGTGGCTTTGCAGAGATKGGAGGGTGCTGTGTCCGACTCGCAGCTCTTTGAGGAGGGGGCTCTCTCTCATCTCTCTCCTGGCACAATTAATACACCCTAACGATGTGATGTGTCAGGCGGTGCGGGGATGCGAGCGCGACGGCGGCGGCGTTTCCCTGCGGAGCCTGCCGCGTGCGATCCGATGAATAATCATGCCCGTCCTCCTCTCCCCACGCGGAAATATTCYGATAAATAAATAAAATAAATGACATTTTTTCATTTCATTAAATCCCCCCCTCTCCCTTTCTATTTTTCATCAAAGCTCTCCCTCTGGTGAGCAATTTCCAGGCGGCGTGGCACGGAGCGGCTCTGAGGAGAGGATCTGCTGGAGCTGATGTGTTTTTCATCATCTCATTGTCCCATTTTCTGGAATGAACGAGACTGGTTTTCCTCTCCCCATACTGGTTTCTGCTTGATCCAGCTTCTCCCCACTCTCTCTCGGAGCTGGGACCATCTGCACCCAACAAAATTCTTCATGGATAGAAAGAATGGCCACCATGAGTGGTCAGRAAGGGCTTAATTTTACTTTGGTGTTAAATTAGGGCTGGGCGTGGGTTTCAGCGGCGATCTGGCCGTAAAAGCAGCCAGGAAAGGCTGAGTGTGTGCACAGTGGCAATGCCAGGGGCATTCCACGGGGCTGTGGAATCAGGATTAATGGCTCCAGCATCCTTCAAGCAAACTGTATCTCGGAGTGCTTTGTGCAGTTAAATGACACAGGACGGTGGGTAATATATGGTGTAAAGCGCTGGGAAACAGCGGCACAAAGACATGGCAGGGGGAATAAATTAAAGCCTTCCGTCAGAAAGCCAATAATGGGGAAAGGGGGAGTGGAGAGGTGGAAACAAGGGAGAGGATATTTATTTTCAGCTGAGCTATGGAAGCGGTGGAGAATCAATGACTAGAACATACAGCACCTCATGCATAGCGCCAATATATACACAACCCTGGCCAGATTTTTGAGAGGGCCTGGGGGGGCCAAATTCCTTCAGCTTCCACTGAAAGGGATGCAGCGTGTGCCTGTGCTGAGGTTTCTCCCCTTGCAGGTGGATTTTGTGTGGTTTGAGTGGTTTCAGGGGTGCTGAGAGCTTTTGAAACAGGTCTGGAGTTGTCCTTGGCTGGGTCCAGCTTCTCTCCTCTTCCCCGGTCCTTCAAGGTCAGCCTTGCTTGGTCTGATCCAGCAGCTGCTGTGAACCTCATGTAGAAAACTGGATTTAACCTCACACCTYCCCCAAAACTCCTGAAGGAGGGAAGTCTTATGCGTCAGGCTGGGAATGGGATATTAAACGGGAATTTTTGCTCCGTAACTGGGACAGCAGCATGGCTGTGTCAACTTCTAGGAGCCTAAAGAAAGCAAGGAATGAGCACTGCATCCCCTGCAAGGACATCATCCATTTTCATCTRTGGTTTATTCAAGGTCATACAGCAGAGTGGGACAAGGCAGCTTTTCCAGGGCTGTTTTTATCAATTCGGGATGAGAGGTAGAGGAAGGAGGGCGCTGCGAGGGGATGAAGATCCCCCGTGTGCCTCGCTTGACAAGTTTGCAGTCCAAGGAGCGGCTTTGCAGGTGTCCTCACATCCCTGGTGGTGCTAGGGAATGTTTCTGTGCTGCTCCCCGGCTCCCCACTCGCCCCCTCTGATAAGGTAATGAGATGCAAGCCTTTGGTGTGTTTGACAAGCTGCTGTCCTACAGCGCGGGAGCTGCGAGTGCTCAGAGGCTGGGAGAGGAGATTAATTAATGCTAAAAGACACAGTTTGATGTGGCAATGAAATTTCGATTATAATAATCTCTAATTATCTTGTAGCACAAGTGCCTCGGCTCTCCCAGGTGTCTTCCCCAGTTCGAAATTGTTATTTGTCGGCGTCAAAGGGAGAGAGGAGCTGGTGCAGGGGGTGCCACGTGTGGTCCCCTGGGATGGGGAGCCCAACTTCTGCCAGGAGTATCCCATCTGCTTCCATGGATCCCATCAGCAGTGCCTGCTGTCCCAAATCAGGACAAAACAGGGAATTTGGGATGTCTTCAGTGCGCTTTGCACGGGGTGTAGGAGCACAGGGAGTCAGTCTGAGGTCTGTGCAGCTGTTTTGTGGCACTTCCACTTTGCCTCTCCAAAGCGTGTTACTCAAACACCTGGTCTCTCGTGCTTTTTTTTTTTTTTTTTTCCTGGTGTTTTTTTTCTCAAAATCAACTCCTTCCCAGGGACAACTTTGGTCTTGAGAAAACAGCACTTCACCCGGGAAAGCCATTCCCTTCAGCTGCTTTATTGCCTCTCCTCCAGGCTCAGCGAGCTTTAAAATCCTCCTCCTCCTCCTCCTCCTCCTCTCCCATCATCCTGAGCCCTTCCATTCCCAGCACCTTCAGCTGTGATGTGTCCCTTCCCCAAGGGATCCCACGGTTTTTGGGGAGGTTCCTGCGAGTGGGGCTGGACAGTGGCGCTCCGTGTGTGGAATAGCAGATGGACACGTCGGCATCTCGAGGAGCAGGAATAATTGGCTGCTCTGCTCCTCGGGGTTGGAGAGGGGTCTGTGCTGCTCCAAATCATTCTTATCTACTTAAAAACAGTCTCTRGGGAGGAGACACCTCGGGTTTGAAGCTGCTGCCCCCGTGGCGTGTTTGCCATGCAGAGGCTCAGTTTATCCGGTGCTTGCTGGGRCTGTGGAGGAAGGAGATTTCCTTCAGCCACCAAAGCCCTGCAGATGCTGGGGCAGCTCCCTCCTTCCCAGAAGCAGCAGCAGGATGGGGGAAGGCAGGGTGCATCTCCAAACCAGTGTGGGAAGAAGTCCAGCCTGTTGCTGGCTGTGACCTGTTGCATGTCATCATCGGTCGCCGAATCGTTCTAAGATGCAAAAATGGGAAAAAGCGGCCAGTCACAAGTGAAGCAGCTTTTCCAAAGCCTTTCCCATTCTTTCATCCTTGTGGGTAATGGAAAGCCCCCCTCCAGCCCCCCACTGCCTTCCCATGCAGCTCCAAATCCTCCAACASCATCCCCCATCCCCGCCTTGCACTTCACATCTCAGGAGAGAGAGGAAAAGCAACACAAACCACAAAAAAAAACCATCCCCGTGTGGGTTGTTTGGAGTTGCAGATCTGTTTGCAAATGAGCTTGGGGGCTCACTGGGTAAAAAAAGGGCATGCTTGGTGAATCCCRTTTCACTTCCCCAATGAGCTGAAAAACTCTGGGATAATGGGTTATGAGTTGTAGATCTGTTTGATTGCATTGTTGCAAAGTGGGAATTGTTTTGCAACATAGATTCTTAATCACTGAGGCATCTGTGATTGAATGTGTCGAAAATTGGTTGAAATTGAAAGTTAACTATACTGCAGACAGCTTATTCTTGTGTATAATTGAAAATAAATTCTAATACTCTTCTTGAAAAGGGCTGCCAGGAGGAAATTTCCAACCTTGTCCTCTCATCAGCTCCCTCCTCCAAATCCACAAATCCTCTCCCTTCCCCTCTGATTCTTTTCCTCTCCATCYTTTAGAGCTTGGAAAGAAAAAAAAAAAAATCTCTGCACATCACTCCCTGCACTGTCAGCTGTAAAATATCGAACTTGCAAATAGTTCCTGTTGGAATGCCTGGGGATGGGAGAAGGTGGAAGGATTTAGAGGGCCAGGACACTGGGATCAGRGTCTTGTTTGCCAAATAGTTCAGTTCTTCTCTGGAGTGTTTGTCAGCGTGAATAGACTCATAAAATTCCAGAATGGTTTGGGTTGGAGGAGACCTTGAAGCTCATCTTTTTCCACCCCTTCCACTGTCCCAGGTTGCTCCAAGCCCCATCCAGCCTGGCCTTGGACATTTCCAGGGGTCCAGGGGCAGCCACAGCTTCTCTGAACAGCACAACTTCTCTCACTGGAGGGTTGTTGCTGGACGGGAGCTCAGCTGAAGCTTGTTCTTTCTCTCACTTAATTCAGCATCCAAGGAATGTCCTGTGGAATTGAAAATTGACCAGATTAAGGCTGATACAGGGGAATTTTACAACCACAATTAAATTTTAGTAGGGATGCAATCRCCCTGTGGCACCTCCTGCCCCAAAGGCATTGCAGAGGTTGGGAGTTCAGGAAGAATGAGCTGTTCCAGGGAATCACGTCATCTGGAGCAGTGTGGGGTGGGGAGAAACCTTTGCCAAGGTGGTTCCTGCAGCTCCCCAGGGACAGCAATGGATAATCCAGTCTCAGGTGGCTTGGGATGAGACCAGAGCTCTCCTACCCCAGTTCCAGGTGAATTCCCCATCCTCATCCCATCCTTCTCCTTCAGGTTGTGATCCAAACCCTTGCCTTGCCGTATCCCTCTCAGCCTCCTCCATGGCTCCTCACGTTCCTGGAATTTTTGGTTTTTAGTTTTGTGTGCTGATGCACACAAAAGGTCCTGCCTCCCGGTTTTATGCAGCCCACGGGGGTGAAAATCAAATGGTCCCCTGCTTCTTCCAAGCTTTTGGCAGTCTGCTGGGGGCTATTCTTCGCAGGATGAGAGGTCAGTTCTGCTCGACAAAGGGAGGGGACTTTGGTGGGGTTTTTTTTCTTGCAGTGATCTTGAGCTATTTTTATTCCTTTTTCCACCCTGTGATGGGACAGGCAGTCAATAGGGTGCTTTTGTGGCCTCTTTTCAGAGAGGCCTTTGGAGGAATTGAAGAGCTGGGTTATTATTAAGAGCTCATCACGCTAAAGATGCTTTGAAGCCACACCTGGACCCGCTCACGATCTAAGCCAGGACCACCAAAGAGGAGAGGGCAGGGCAGTAGCCCAGGATGGGGAACAAAAAAATGAAAAGCTTTATTGTGTGTATTGATTCTCCTTTGGTTGCTTGGGAAAAGCAAGTTGGAATCTTCTGTGCTGCCTGGAAAAACTTTGGGCAATGCTGTTTCCTTTTGGAGGAGTATCATGAATTTTTACTGGATAATCACTATTTAAAGCTGGGTTAACTGTGGAGATTTCATCATTCCTTAAAATTATCATCCAAATTTGGCATTTGACGTCTTTTGGGAAAGCACCAGCAAGGAAATTAGGCATATAATGGGACAAAACTCAACCTGAGCGTAGCAACGCCTTCTCTTGTATTAGAAAAGTTGCACAAAATCAAGTGAATTGATTTTAAATCAATTTATTTTAAAATGGTGCAAACTCCTAATACAGACAGAACTAGTTTAACCTTTGCTGAAATTGATTTTGCTTGCAACAGTAAATTACCAAGTGAGACTGAACTGATTTAATGGAGGGTTAAGCCTGTTTAAGTGTGTCCATTTTCAGGGGTTTCATTGGTTTGGAGAGTGAGGATGGCCCAGTCCTTGGGGGACCTGGGGAAACCTGATTTTCCTTTTTTGCTCTGCCATGGATGTTGTCAAATTCTCCTCTCTGGGGCTCTGTTTCCGATGTGGGATGGGGGGATTATAAATTTTGCCTGTTTTGTAGGGSCATTGTCGCCTTGGTGGTGAGAAGCAACTTAGGGGGGTGCCTGTCCTGGAAAAAAGAGCTGCTGCTTCACCAACTCAACTGAAAATTATAATAAAGGAGCTGCTAACGGGTTTAATTTAATTGGCCAAGCTGAACGAGAGCCATATTCTGTGTTGCAGGATGGCAAAATTGACATTTTTCCAACGTGAAGTTTAAACCCCGACCCTGCGCTGCCAGCATCCCTCCTCCATCCATCAAACTCGGCGTTTGAGGATGCCTTGGAGCATCTCCTCCAGGCTGGAGGGGGCTGCACGCTCTGCAGCCCTGCATCCCTTTTGTTGTGACATTTGTTTTGCAGGGCTTGTTTGAAGAGATGGATGGGGGATGCTCCAGCTCAGCCTGGCTCCTCAAGGCTCCCCAGCGCTGAGTTTAAGGTTAAGGTGGTTTTCTTTATGCCAAAGYAGCTCAAACCTGAGCCTTTGGACACGGAGAAGCCTTAGTCCACCTGTACATCTGTTTTCCAGTGGATAGTAAATCCCTGTGACTTGTCTGGGAACGATGTGATTTGAATTAATCAAAACGCTCAACTGCAGGAGGGAGAAAAAAAAAAAAAATCAGGTCTAGATTGACGGAAGCAATGGAGTGGTGATAACTGTGTTTTAATCCAGTAGCTGAGGACTTAGAGCAGCCGCCTGGGAATCAATCCTGCTTTCTTTTTTTCTTTTTGCCTGGGGAATTTGAACCTGCAGCTCACCGGGAAGCACCGAAGGACTCTGGTGGGTGGGAGGCATTGGGCTGGCCCCTGCTCAGAGCTCTCTGCCTTGTATACCAATAGGTATTTATTAATTAGGAATCYGAGTGGCTCCCTCGTTCAGGGGTTAGAAGGCTCGCTGGGGAAGCTCTGGTCCCCATTCTCATTAAGGTTTAATTATACAAAGTAAAATATCATCAACAGGAGGGAGCAAGCCCCCCTGCATGCTGGATGAGGGGGTGGCTGGCAGGACGCCGGCACGCGGGAGATGGACGTGGCTTGGGGTCCCGTGGGTGGGGGAAGCTGAATGGCTCCCATCTGGACTGGAGGATGTTGGGATCTTTTCCCTTCTCCCATTGAGGAGCTGTGGTGCCAATTTGGGGAGTGCAGCCTTTGTTGGGGTAGGCGTAGGGCGGTGTTGATTCCACAGGGGTCGGTTGTTGACCAAATATCGCTGTGGAGTGACTGGCAAATGATCCGAGGCTGCTGTTAACTTAAATATCCATCTGTGTGCATCCCGGGGGCCCATAAATTCTGGGGATAATTAGCAGCTGCCATACAGAAAGCAGCGGGGCACTAACCATTATCACTGGGGCTCGGAGCATCGCCTGCCCAGGCAGGGGATGGGGAGGAAGGACAAGGAGGTTCCTCCTCCTCCTCCTCAGAATGGTGTGACACCAGCACAGTCCCTCATCCCAGAGGATGGGAGCCCTCAGGGAATGGTGTGTGCATGGATGGCTCCATTTTGACTCAGAGAAATGGTGTTTAATGAGTGAAAGAAGTCACCGTGGGCTCTTGCTGCTTGCAACCTTTGTCTCTGCTTCGTCTCTGGGTCTTTTACAGCCACGGGCAGCTTAATCCTGGTTTTTACAACGTGGAAACTGAGGCAAGGTGATGAACAGCRGTTTTACTGCCCAGATCAAGACAATTTCCCCGTTTTTCCTGCTGCTCYGGTCAGCGGGGTGCAGGTTCTGCTCCCGGGTGGCTGTGGCCAGGGCAGCTCCGCAGGAGGCGGGTGTAACGAGTTCACATTTTGGACGCGCTCTCAGGTGAAAGTTTCTCTCCRGGAGAAGTGCAAAGAGTGCTGATTTGCATTCTTATTGCAGGCAATATCCATAGGGAGAGAATGTCAGAACAGCTGTTATGTCAAATTACCTTCCTCCAGTAACAGGGGATTTTATCTGTCATCTCGTGGAGGGCAGAGGCACTCGCACCCCGTGGGGGAAGCCTGGGTTTGCATTTTTTTCGCATCCAATGCTTTGTGGAGTGACTTTACAGTGAGAGGCACTGGGTTAGCAGCAGGGTGAGGGGTGGAGACCACATGGAGCAGGGCAAAAGGGGTCAGAGGAAGGGCTGGGATCAGCCCAGGTGCTGCTTTCCCCCGCTTTTCCCCCAGGATGATGCTCAGGTCCTTCCCCACCCCGAACTGAGGCAGCAGCTCGGTGTGTCCTGTGTGGTGAAGCTTTTATTACAGCCTTTCAGTATAATCACTTCTTAATTAACTCAAGCGATGGCTTTATTTCTTGGAGCTCGTTTCCAAAGGCTTAATTTTATTTCTATGCAAAATTAATATTTTTCGTTTTTTTTCTGCTTCGGAAAAAAGCACCCGCACGCATCCGCGCGAAGGGGGAGAGGAGGAAGCTGAGCCAGCACAGCTCCTCGCACCAAAAGGTTTCTGCTGTCGTCTGTGTTTTCCCAAGCAGCCATCAAGTTCTAGTGATCATTTGCAGGGAGGAAAAAAATAAAAATAAAACCAAGCGTGGATCAAGAGCGTTAAAAGGCTCCATCTGGATGGTGCTAAGGATGGGTGATGGCAGCGGGACTCGGCCCTGCCTGGTCTCAGCTGTCCCCGTTGCAGCCAGGGACAGGCAAACAGAGTRTTTTTATATTTGGGTGGGATCTGGGGGCTTGAGGGAGCCTCCAAGCGTCCTCTGTGCCTCTGGGCTGTGCAGTGAAGCCCTGCAGCAGGGGGATGCTGGCCGTGGATTTGGTGCATCCAAACTCTGCACGTGGAGGGCTGGATTTGGGCAGGGATTGTYCTTTGGCTTCACACCCAGGGCAGGGCTGCTGACAGTAAAATGTGCTGCTGATGCTCTCTCTCCCCTCCTTATCCTCCCAGGAGACCCCCAGACAGCCCTGCCCTCCCCCAAATCCARCTCAGGCTCAGCTCAGGCTGGGTTTGTTCATGGCAATCCCATCCTTGAGCTCCAGGCTGAACGTGGATTTCATCCCCAACACCACCACCACTGTGCCTCAGTTTCCCCTTCCACAAAATCTTGCTGATGTCTTTTCTTGAGGTGCTCTGAAACCTCTCAGGAGAGCAAGGTACCACTGCTATTGTCCACGTGGATGGCTCCAGCTTGGCTGTGCCTTCTGCCAGGACAGCTCAGGGCAGGTCTGACAGGATGGGTCCCCTCCCTACTAATTCCCCATGTACAGCCCAGCCCTAAGCTGCTCAATGGCATTAGGTTTCTAAAAAAGCTTCATATGGGACAGGGCAGTCCAGGGAGAGGGCCACAAGTAGGTCTGGGTGTCCCCAGCCAGGTGAGACTCTGTGCTCTGAAATAGCCACAGGCTGGCTCAGATGGACTGTCCATCCCCAGCTCTRTTTGGGATTAAATCTCATCCCACAAATCCCAGCCTGGGGCCAAGCCTGGAATCTGTGACTCATTCCCAGAAGGGCCAGGACACCCAGGCTCTGCTCCCTGTTCCCTGACAAGCACCAGCCTGGTGCCCCAGGGATGGGACTGTGCCCTGCACCCCTGGGTGACAGAATGTTAAATATTCCAAATTATTAATTATAATGGCCGGATCCCGCTCACGAGCTTTGGTGCATAATTCCTTTGCTGTGCTGTCATTCCCATGCTCCAAACAGAAAGAGTGTAGAGCCAGTTAAGTGCTGGAAGCGAGGCAGAGGGACRCTGAGAGATATTAAATCTCTGTAGCCTTTCAGAGGCTCCATAATTCATAATCCTGAAACGCACAGGCTGATAATTGCCCTAATCACTGGAGAAACATGGCCAAAATGTACTGAAATAAGCCATAAAACTCATTACAAGATAACAAGATTCTATCTATTCTCGGAGGTCGCGTTAAAGCTTGGCAGGTCAGGGAGTTAATCACCTCCTCCAGCAGAAGCAACGCCGATAAGCGGCGGAACAGAGCTCGGATCCCCCGGATCCCACCCTGCTCCCTGGGGGATCCCAAAAGAATGGGGTGCAGGATCCCACCCTGCTCCCTGGGGGATCCTAAAAGAATGGAGTGCAGGATCCCACCCTGCTCCCTGGGGGATCCTAAAAGAATGGGGTGCAAGATCCCACCCTGCTCCCTGGGGATCCCAAAAGAATGGGGTGCAGGATCCCACCCTGCTCCCTGGGGGATCCCAAAATGATAGGGTGCAGGATCCCACCCTGCTCCCTGGGGAATCCTAAAAGAATGGGGTGCAGGATCCCACCCTACTCCCAGGGGGATCCCACAGGGATGGGGTGCAGGATCCCACTGTGCTTCCCAGGGGGGATCCCAAAGGAATGGGGTGCAGGATCCCACTGTGCTTCCCAGGGGGGATCCCAAAGGAATGGGGTGCAGGATTCCCCATATCCCACCCTGGTCCCAGAGGGATCCCAAAGGGATGGGTTGCAGGATATCCTGGATCTGACCCTGCTCCCAGGGGGATACCAAAGGGATGGGGTGCTGGATCCTCTGGTTCCCACTGTGCCTCTCAGGGGGATCCCAAAGGGATGGGGATGCAGGATCCCACCCTGCTCCCANAGGGAGTTAATCACCTCCTCCAGCAGAAGCAACGCCGATAAGCGGCGGAACAGAGCTCGGATCCCCCGGATCCCACCCTGCTCCCTGGGGGATCCTAAAAGAGTGGGGTGCAGGATCCCACCCTGCTCCCTGGGGATCCTAAAAGAATGGGGTGAAGGATTCCACCCTGCTCCCTGGGGGATCCCAAAATGATAGGGTGCAGGATCTCACCCTGCTCCCTGGGGGATCCCAAAGGGATGGGTTGCTGGATCCCACCCTGCTCCCTGGGGGATCCTAAAAAAATGGGGTGCAGGATCCTCTGGATCCCACTGTGCCTCTCAGGGGGATCCCAAAGGGATATGGTGCAGGATATCCTGGATCTGACCCTGCTCCCAGGGAGATACCAAAGGGATGGGGTGCAGGATTCCCCATATCCCACCCTGCTCCCAGACAGATCCCAAAGGGATGGGGTGCAGGATCCCCTAGATCTGACCCTGCTCCCAGGGGGATCCCAAAGGGGTGGAGTGCAGGATCCCCTAGATTCGACCCTGCTCCCAAAGGGATGGGGTGCAGGGGGTTGGGGAAGCTGCCATGTGGCCATTGGTGTTTGGATCAGCAGGRAGGAACTTTTTTGGGGATGGGGTCCCCATGAACAAAACCAGCCCGAGCTGAGCCTGAGCTGGGTTTGTGGGAGGGCAGGGCTGTCTGGGGATCTCCTGGCTGGATGAGGAGGGGAGAGGGAGCAGCAGCTCKTGTTGCTGTCAGCAGAGACAGGACTGGGCACGGTGAATTTTCTCTTCTCCTCCGGGAGGTGATGCTTCCCACGCTGTCTGCCACAGCCCAGTGCTCCTGTATCCTGAAATCCTCAAGTGGTTCCAGTTGGAAGGAGGTTTAAAAACAATCTGATTCCAGWCCAGGGACACTTTCCACCAAAGCAGGTCGCTCCAAGCTCTGTCATCCTGGCCTCAAACCCTTCCAGGGATGAAAAGACCCACCTTGTATTTTCCACTCTTTTGCACAACCCATCCAACCCTGGCAAAACACCCTTCCARGGGGAGATCCCAGTGCAGAATTCTTTGTAGGGTGTGACTCTGCGTGCCCTGTTTGTCAGGGATCAGTGATTGGGATGCTCTCCTCCCCTCCAATCCTCCTGGGGTGTATCCTTGCTCAATCCCAGCTCCGTGCTGTGCCCTGTTTTAGGGGGAACTGTGTGGAATCATCAGTTGGGGTCTCCATCCCGCTCTGGTGTTCCCCCACCACAGCCCAGCTGTGTGCCAGCCTTGCAGGATTTATGGTGATGGATCCCGGGCACGCAGCTAATCCACAATCCCCCGTAAACGCCGCTGATGAGTCGGTGCTCATTTAACATGAAATAGCCCTCCTGCGAAATCCATCTCTGCGGATTTAGCACAGCTACTTGTTGACTAAATATTARTTGGTTATTAAAAGTATCGGGGAGAGGGGAGAAATGATGAATTTCCCAGGGCTCTGGCTGGTTCTGTGTCCCACAGACACCGGGACCTCTTCTTCTGTGGAGCCTGAGCCCTCCTTGCCCAAATTTACTATCCCCCATTTTATTTAATTTTTTATTTAAAATTTTATTATTTTTGTTTACTCTCAGCCTTGAAGAAACTGCAGGGAAGGGATCGAGGTCCCTGTATTGATAACAGCCAAACCCTGGTGCATCCCTCTTTCTCTGACTTAATCYTCCTTCCTTTTTCCTTCTTTTTCATATGGATTTAAAAAAAAAAATAGTTTTTTCCTTCTCCCCTGCCATGAGGTATTAAATACAACAAGGTGCAACAAGGATGAGGGTTGATACCTGTGATGTTGGGGAGCAGGAGGGGCTGGGAGGAGGGAGAGGAATGTTGGGTTGGTGAAATGTCCTCTGGTGTCCTGCAAACCCCTCCCAATCCTGCTGTGCCTGGAGGGAAACTGTGAGGAGCTGTGAGAGCTGTGCCTTCCCCTCCATCACGCTGGAATTGCAGKGCTGTGGGAGATTTCCGAGCCTGGAAAAGGGGAGAAGGACCAGAACACCTCCCCTGACGGCGTGTGGGGGTGTTGAAGGGGATCCCAGACCCTGGAATGTATTTACAGATATTGGAAATGGGCATTATTGCTCGAAGATCAGCAATAATTCTCCCTGAGGAATGCACCATCCCTCTGTCTTGATGCTTGGAGAGGATCCATTTGCTCTGCTGTGGCTGGAATGGGGTGTTTTAAGCAGAGAATTGGGAGAAATATGAATATTCAGTTATTTATGGRGAGKGTGGTCAGTGGCTCTGCCCTTGGTGCTGATCTGAGCCGACCCTCCACAGCATCCCGGGGCCACTTGCAGTGATTTCCTCCTGGACAAGCTACAGGGCAGGATTTGAACCAACAAAACCATGTCAGTTGGAAAAACACATCTTTTTTTTTTTTTTTTTTTTCCCCTTTTAGGAAGCTCAGCCTTCCCCTGATATCCATCAATGTCAATCGTACTTTAATGCTAAGAGGAATTAGTATAAAACGAATGAAAGGAACGCTTTTTGTGTGCTTGCCGCGGACCTGTGTCCTGCTGGGTGACAAGAGCAACAGTTTAAAGCTGTCATTCATTTTCTGCCCCTCAATCCTTCCTCCTGTTCCGTCAGGGACCGTGGGTCCTGCAAATGAAGATCCCCRCAGGTGCAGAACGCGTTGCGTCGCCCAGCGTGAAAAATCAATAAATATGCTCAAAAAAAAAAAAAATTTAAAAAATTCCCAAACGAGAAAACCTCACAATACACAGGAAAACTTGCTRAAAAGCAGGGAGAAGGGAGAGCAAGAGCTCCTCTCAAAGGAATCSTTGTTGCAGAGGGAGATCTTGGGAAGCTGGTAATGAACCCGAGCAGTTTGCTGGGGAAGTGGAACGGGATCAGCGCGGGATGTGTGCCCGGCGGGAGGACACCCCACTGCAGCAAAGGGTTTCACTCTCACCCTGTTTTCCCCAGAAGGGTTTTCTCCCGTTCCCGCTGGGGTTTTGCAGCGAGCGGAGCGGGTCGGACGGGCTCCGGTCCCTCTGTGCGCTGCTGGAGCATCCCGGGGCTCTGTCCCCATCTAGCGATGGCTGTGCCGTGCCTGGCACCGCGGCTTTCCCGGATTCCCTGCCATGGGAAAGGGCTGAGCCTGACCCTGCCTTCACCTCCCTGCTCCGAACCTCGCCTGGCAGCGGCAAAGAGGGGGAGAAGAAACGCATCGCAGMCACTTSGGCTCCTAAAGMWAAAAGYGAGGAAACCCYGGGAGCTGAAGGGGATGAGCAGCASCGCATTGCTGATTTTAGGATGRTGTCAGAGAAAAACTGAGTGTTTAAGGGGTTGAGAAGAAGCCAGGCTACCCTCACTTCTGATTTTAGGATGGCGTCAGACAAAAACCCTGGGAGGTTAAGGGGATGGGCAGCAGCCGGGCTGTCACCAATCCCGATTTTTGGATGGTGTCAGGGAAAATCCCTGAGAGTTTAAAGGGGTGAGCAGCAGCCGGGCTGTCACCACTCCTGATTTTAGGATGTGTTAGAACGAGAAACCAGTGATTCGTTACAGCAGGGCTCGTTTGTCAGCTCCGGGCTGGGACTGCACAGCACTTGGAGCATCCTCCAAGTGGCTCTCGACCTCAGGTGCGTGCAGAGAAGAAAAAGGGATTAATGTCTCATGTACCCACAAAAGAGAGCTGCAGAATCAACAGGCAGGGTTGGGGTAGGGGGGACTTTTGAATCCATCAAGGAGAGAAGGAGGAGGAGGAGTGGGGGGTGAGGAAGAAGCACTGGCAGCTGACTGTGCCACTGTGTGAGGAAAATTAACCCACAAACACCAGAGTTTTATGTCCAAAATGGAAACAGAGGAGTCCCACAACTTTATTCATGAGTAAAGGGAGAGGCCATGGGCATTTCCATGGGGTCTCTCCAATCCATAGAGGACKCAGCCTCTTTTATCCCAATTTCCTGTCACAGTTCCCTCTCTCTTTCCCCATTGCTGAGGCACTGGAGAGGTTCAGGCGCCCCAAAACACCCAATGCACCCCCCCTTCTAATGCACATCCCCCCTTTAATGCACATCTCTGTGTCTCTGCTCTTGTGGTTCATTAACACAGTCTGGGCTCAGTCAATCAGRGAATTCCCATGGAAAWTGTTCCCTTCCATCTCCCAGGATCGGTTTTATCTCACCCGCAGAGTCACAGTTTGTTTATAAAGACTCTCCCCGCTCRTTCCTTTCAGCTGTGACCGCAGGGACGGAGGTGACGGGGCTGCTCCGCAGTAAAACCCACGAGCCCATCCCGAGAGCCGGGGGATGAGCCGGGCTGGGGCAGGAGGGGCTCTGTGCCTGTGCTGCTCTCGGTATCAACCCCAAACCTGCCCGGAGACGAGCAGATCCCGGGGATGGAGCGCTCGGGCGAGCCCAGGCTGCAGCAGGACGTGCTCTCCTCCTCCCAGCAGCCCCGCACATGGCAGAGRCATCTGGATGGATGCRGGATCCTCCAGCTGCTCCCTCCGCTCCCGCTGGGAATTGTCAGAGGATGCTCAGCCTCAATGGATAACCCCCACCTCTTAAACACTCCCTTAAATTTCCCCTCCAGG
The DNA here is from genome assembly GCF_030028575.1 of Malurus melanocephalus. Taxonomy (NCBI): domain Eukaryota; kingdom Metazoa; phylum Chordata; class Aves; order Passeriformes; family Maluridae; genus Malurus; species Malurus melanocephalus. The sequence goes on from NW_026623606.1 coordinate 44,410, forward strand.
CAGCACATGGGGCTGGAGATGCTTTGCAGAGGAATGAGAKCGAATTTCGAATTTCTCCCCCTTTCCGTATGGATGGAGTGTGGCTGTACATCACATTCCTGCATTTTGAGGTTTTCTATACGTGGCTCATATATGTGCTGTAAAGGTGGGCAGGCAGATGGATGGGATGATAAAACTGCTCTTTAATAACAAATATCTCTTTTTGGCACTCAGCTTTCCTTAGAGATAGSGCCTGTTAGGCTGCAGATAGCACTGGAAAAGATGGGGATAGGAGAATTTGCCTTAAATCGTTCAGGAATGAGCTGGAGAAAGCCCTTCATTGAGGGGGAGAATTCCAGGGCTCTTCTCATGCTTGGATTTCCCATCCCTTGAATAGAATRTGCTGAGATGTGTGAAAATGAGGCCACCAGAAATGAACTCAATGGAACATGAGTCTGTGGATGCAAAAGGCCAGGTTTGACTGGGTTTGGAGTGACCTGGTCTGGTGGAACTGGGAGATCTCTAAGATTCTTCCAATCCTAAACCATCCTAAACCTCGCTGTGACTCTGCTTTCACCTCCTTTATTTGTTATTTTGCTTTTCTCCAGCTCTTTGCTTCGCCTCCTCAGGGTATGTGCACATGTGGGGCAGGAGGAGGTGGGCACTGCCTCAGCACAGAGCACAAAAAAAACCCATACCAGGGGGAAAACTGGACTCAAGGAAACCTTTGAAAGTAGAGAGTCCTTTAAAAGAGTTGGGAAAAAAGAGAGGAAGGGAAGTGGGAGGAAAATATCTTTCAATTTTTGCCATTTCAAAGCTTTAAGCTGACCTGATTTCAAAGAATACGTGTGTAATACTTTCCCTCTTTCTTCTCTCTTTTCCCCCTAATAGGTAAGTGACATTTTATTCTTCTTATCCTTGAGGCAAAGTTGGATTATTTTTTTTTTTTTAGAGAGGGGGGGATAAGACATGCAGGGAAGGAGCCACACAGGCACAGCAGCCRGTGGCACCGGGAGAGAAGAATCCAAAAACTGTCCAGGTAGGTGACTCCAGGTGGGAACCAGCCCAGGGAAGGGGTGCAGCCCTTGGGGGACACCCAGCCATCCCAAAATCCTCCACTGAGCCCAGTTTTGTGAAAATCATATGGAAAATCCTTAGGAGGGGCCTTACCAGCAGCTGTTGGGAAGCAGGGGTTGATACTGTTGGGCTGGAGAAGCTCAGGATTGTGGGGGGTCCCTCCCCGTTTTTGGGTTCTGCTGTGGGATTTGGGTGGAGTGGATGTGCTGAGGATCAAGTGATGGATGTGGTGGCTCACTGGCATTTTTACAGCCTTTTATTAATTGCTTTGGATGATTTTTTGGTGCTTTTGTGTGGGGAGAAGCATGATAGACGTGGAACTGGATCCAGTCAGCACATGGAAACTACCTGAGAAAAATATTATCTGAGAAAAATATTATCTGAGAAAAATATTATCTGAGAAAAATATTATCTGAGACAAATATTATCTGGAAAATATCTCCTGGAAATGTGTTGCAGTGGCTCTGGGCATCTCCTAGTGCTTCCCTCCCATCCCTGAAACCTCCTAGGGATGAGGCCAGCTCCTGCCTTTCTGGGCTGCTGCCTGTGGAAACCACACGGTGTGAAAATCTGGGATGATTTATGGGGAGCTGGTTTTGCTGATGGAGTGCCCTGGAATGAGGTAATTTCCTGGGGGCCTTTCCAGGCTGAACTCCTGCGGGTGTGATGACTTCTCCTGGAGATTTGGCCTGGCAAAACCAACGTGAATTAYAGCAGCAAACACCTTGGGCACCGTCCAGGAGTGGTTGGGGAGGAATTATTGGTTCCTGCCCCATTTTGCTCTGCAGTAAGATGACTTCATACCCACATGTGAGCGGGATGGGGCACTGCCGAGCTGCAGGGCTGAGCTGAGAGTCTGGAGAGAGAAAAAAAACCTGTAAACAACCCCAAAAACCCAACCTGAGCAAACAGCAGTGCATCCTTCCTGCTGACATCCCTGTGGAGCCCAGAGGAGTGAGGAGCAGTGTGTGGGAACTCTGTTGTCAGCTTTTTCTTTATTTTTGCTCTCCATTTCTGCTCCTCATCACCAGGTTGACCACTGAGTGAAACCCACCCTGCTCCCACCGATGCTGATGCTCCAAGCTCAGCTCCAGCTGAGCTGGGGAAATGTGGAAATCCACAATTTTGACTCAAATGGAAGGCAGAACTAGGAAAAGAGGCTGGAGGAGAATAAATACGGGCCATGGAGATCACGGGTCCATAGGAAGTTGTTTTTTCCATGAAATCCCACCCCAGATTTGCATGGATGAGCAGCTCCCTGGGACGCTGTGGGATTGCTGTTCTTCATTAGCAGTTTGTCGCGGGGGGAGTATTTTTTAAGCCATATTCTTGTTTTTCAGCTGCTTATTTTCTTTACCTAAAGGAAGTGTCAAACCCTTTTCCAAGCGTATTTTGCTGCTCCATCGTGGGGGTTTTAGGAGGAGCAGGGATGGAGGCACGGAGAGGAGACAAAGCGTACAGGAGCTGAATCACATTCCCACAAACAATTAATTATATTAAAACAATAAATCGAACCTTTTTTGGGGGAAAGCTGTGAGGAAAAGAAAGGGTTGAAAAAAAGTCAGTGTTTTTCTTTCCGTGTTGAACTTTGGTGTTGTTTTTTCCTCCTGCCCGGATTTGCAGAGTAGAAGGGAAAATTAAAAAGTAAACGACTTAAAACCCACTTTGCTCCGAGAAGATAATTTTTCCTTCACTTTGATGTTTTGTTTCGGGGAGAGGGAGGGATTCCATGCGTAGGCTCGAGGTTTATCGGGCGATATTTGGCGATCCCATCCCCGCGAGTGCCGCCGGTGGCCTGGAGGGACCCGGGATGGATGGGAAAAGCAGAGCGGAACACCCCCGAGGGGAGCCGAGCTGAGAGGMAAAACACAAAGTGTGTTTGAGGCAAATATTTGGACAATCTCAAGGCTTTGTTTAAACTAAACGTCAACTGTTAATAGCCGATCCCGCAGGGAAAAGCGGATCCTCCTGCCGAGCGCAGATTAGAGCGTCGCTGATGGGGGGGACCGCAAAGTCAAAGCAGTCCCAAGCTCCAGAGTTTCTGCTCGGATCCCGCTTGGAAAAGCAAGAAATGGAGCAATTTCTTCCCCAAAATGATGAGCTTGTGCATCCCGCGTGGTTTGGTGTCAGGAATAGAAAAGGTGCCCCGCGGCGCTGGGGTGGGGCTGGATGGAGGTGTCCGTGTATGATTTAATAAAAATTATGGGTGGGACAAACAAATTTAACAAAAATATACGGGCTGGGAGATGAACGCAGCGCCGAGGCTGCTCCTTCACCACTCCAACCCCGCTAACAGACTTCACAGGAATCAGGATGCAGCACTATATAGATTTTAATAATTTTCCCTTTGATCTTGCTTGTCCTCATCCCTCTCCCATTCACACCCCCGTTTTTGATCTCTCCTGGAAAGTGTTTACACCCCACAATTATTGTAATTACCTGTAGGAAAACCGGGAACACGCTGCCAAACGCGTGTAAATCCAAGGGCTTTTAACCCTTTCCCTGCTGGGCAGCCCTGGCAGCCGATGCCTCTGAGCCCGTTCCCTGTGGCGGGGCCCTGCTGGGCGCTGCCTTTGCTGTATTAAATGTGTTAAACAGTGCAGGTGTTGCACAAATTGCTCAGGTTTTAGGACGCGTGGGAGGGGATAAAAAAAGCTTTTGTTCCTTCTCTGCTTCCCCCCCGCCTGTCCCTGGACTTCTGCCTTACATGAGGAAGCACTGAGCTGGAAGAAATTCCTCCCCCAGCTGGTGATTTTTATCCTTTCTCRTTTGGGATGGATTTTCCCTTTCCTTGACCGGTTTATTATTTATACCGACTAATRTTTTTGCCGACAAATTTATTTTTGTCTTTGTTTGCTACCTGAGAGAAGCCCCCTTGGGCCCTGGACAGGTTCCCCATAGAAATGGTCACAGCCCCAAGGTTTCCAGTTCAAGGAATGTTTAATTAAAGCTCTCAGGCACAGGGTGGGATTCTTGGAGTGTCCTGTGCTGATTCTGGAGCTGGACTCTGATCCTTGCTGGTCCCTTCCAGCTCAGGATATTCCATTATTCTTGTGACTTTTTGGGGATGCCCAGCTGGAAAATGGCACTGGGAAATGAGACAGCGAGCGAGAAGAGAAACAGAAATAGATAATTGTGAAATGTGGAAAATTTTCGTGGAAATAATTCCATCACACCGAGGTGGGAAATCTCCAAAGGGAAGTTTATTATAGGGATTGGTGGAAAGGGGGTGAGTTCAACAGGACCTGGTGGGGGTTTGCTTGGCTTCAGCTCTGCCAAGTCAGGGGCAGATGGTTCCCTGCACCCCTTGAGTGTGGCCGATGGGAAAAATTCAACTGCAATCCAACCTTTCCCAGGCCTGGGGGAAGCTTTGAGGCTGAAGCCTGGCAGATGAGCCATCCCTGCGTGTGTCCGAGAAGGGATGGGCTGAGCCCTCTGCCCCTGAACGAGGTGGGAAGCACGGGGGAARTGCCGAGCATCGCAACAGGTCGTATTTCCTCCCTCTCCTTTTAATCCCTGATTTCGGACAAACGCCGACCCAGAAAGGGAGAGAAGAGGAATTAAATTAACGAACACAATTTCTCCCTGTCATTGCACTCTGACTAATGAGTCTATTTCTGGGTAATAAGAAGGAGCAGGAAGTGACAAGGCACTGTAATGAATTAGTGGCCCAGAACCTCGTTAGTCAGAATAATCTTTCCATGAAAGATAAACGATGCAAACATTAATTATGGAGCCGCTGCGGAAATGCATTTTGTTATTTGGCATCCCAAGACATCTCTCCAAGTTATTACTGAAGTGAGGTGCTTTAGGAAACAAAATAAAAGGGATTATGAAAAGAAATGGGGATAATGTGCTGGGCTTCAAACAGGATCACCTTTGTGAGGTGATGCATGAGGTGAGCAGCCGGGTGATTTCCAGGGGGCAGCRCAGATTTCCAGGGTGTCCCTGTCTGCTTGCATTAATCATCCATCCCTCACTGCTGCCTGTGGGTGCCTGCCAGCTCACAGCCCTGTGCCAGAAGAAATGTCAGTCCAAAGAATTGCATCCTAAGGGGTTTAAAAAAATAATAGTAATTAAAAAAAAAAAAGAAATTTGGGAAGTAGGTTTGGATTATTTATCTGTGTCACTCTGCAAATRGGGTTGCAGGGTTTTGGCTGCACAGGTTTTGGSCAGYTCAGTCTCTCCATAGCTGGGTCACTGCTGCTTCCTGAAAAAAAATTGCTTAAAACTGGCTCAGGGACATCTCTGTGAGCCACAAGCACGGCTTGGATTTCTCTGGAGGTAATGGTACAGCCGCTGAAATGAGGCTGGATTTTAATGGGGGTAAAAAAAAAAAGCAGGAACATCTTTTAAAAAAGTATTAAAATTATATAGATATTATATGTATGTCTATAGATCTCATGTGGGAATAAGGAGAATCATTCCACCCCCACTCTCCAGCTCCTGCCTGCTCCCACCTTCACTGTATTAGTGCAGCTTGTCCCAATTTCCTTCTTTGTTGTTTTTATTCCCAATGCATTCCGGAGCTCTTCTCCCCGATTTCAAAGAGGCAGCGCCCGGTGTTTGGGCGCAGCGGCGGCTCTGCCTTCCAGGTGCAATTACTTCGCAACACAACTTTGTCTGGTGCCGTGTCTTTCACGGCGGCAGCCGGGGAAAAGGATTTGGAGGGTGGGGTGGGGATGGGGGGAAGGTGGGAGAGAGGAATCAGGGGAGGGATGGAGGGAGAAGGGGAGGGATGGAAGGGGAGAGGGTTATGGGGAGAGGATTATGGGGAGGGATGGAGGGAGAAGGCAGGGGAGTGATACCCAGGGAGGGATGGAGGGAGAAGGAGAGAGATGGAAGAGGAAGGTGGGGGAGAGGATTCTGGGGAAGAATGGAGGGAGAAGGCAGGGGAGAGGTACTGAGGGAGGGATGGAAGGGGAAGGCAGGGGAGATTTACCCAGGTGARGAATGGRAGRAGAAGGGGAGGAATGRAAGGGGAAGGCAGGGGAGTGATACCCAGRGAGGGATGGAGRGAGAAGGGGAGGGATGGAAGAAGASGYRGGGGAAAGARTTATKGGGAGRAATGGAGGGAGAAGGCAARGGAGAGGGATCCAGAGAGGAATGGAAGAAAACAAAGGAGAGGTACCCGGGGAGGAATGGAAGGAGAAGGCAGGGGAGAGGATTTTGGGGAGGGATGGAAGGACAAGCAGTGTTTTTGTCACATTTTAACCCAGCAGCACTACCGATGACACCTTGTCACCTCCCAGCGCCGCTGCCCAGGGTGGGTGGGATGGGTCTGGTGGATGCAATGTCCTTCTGGCCTCTGTTTCCCTCTGATGCCCTTCTTGCACCACATTAAGTCTGTGCCGTGGGTGACCAGGTTTAGTTTTGATGCCCTGGGCGGGTTTTATCCAAGTGGCTGAACAAGTGAGGTGCTCGCACAGATGCTTTTGCATTCCAGCATAATGCTTTCCARAATTGTATCAGTGTTATTTTGCAAACCGTTTTCCTCGCCTGCCTGGATCGCAAATCGCCGTCTGTTAATGGGGAGCAATAGTGGAACATCGCCCTCGCGGGGGGTTGAGGGAAATTCGGTAATTACGAGGGGCTCACAAAGGGCTGTAATGGGCGCAGCCGTGTATTGTGGCAATGTAAATAACCCCGGAACAATCTCTGCGCTGCTTCCCAGTGTCTGTCTCGATTTCYAACGCATTCCTGCTGCTCCTGCTGCTCTGAGATGGCTCTGGTTACCGCGACACAGCTCCGATAGCCCGAGGGTAGCTGCGCACCGAGAGRGTATTTTTGGGTCTGGGTCAGACTGAATCTCACCGGTTTAAGATGTCTTTACGGTTCCCTTCTCCAGGGGTGCATGTCCAACCTGCTCAACTTGTGGGGGTGAGAATATTGCGGGGGAAGAGAGGTGGAACCCTCTCGGGTTAAGGAGTTTGTGGCCGATCCTGATTAGCTGGCCCTGGCCGAGCACGTAGCCTGTAACAAATCCATAAACATCTTTTCCTAGAGGCAGAAACACATAGTATCAGTCTCTCATCCAATTCCTTATGTCAAAATAGAATCTTATTATAGAATTCCTGACTGGTTTGGGTTGGGAGGGACTTTAAAGCTCATCCTGTTTAACCCCCTGCCATGGCAGGGACACCTCCCACTGTCCCAGGGAGCTCCAAGCCCCGTCCAACCCGCCTTGGGCACTGCCAGGGATCCAGAGGCAGCCACAAATTCCCTGGGCAGCCTGTACCAAGGCCTCACCACACTCACAGGGAAATATTTATTTCGTATATCAGACCTAAATTTCCCCTCCTTCAGCGTGAACCCAGACAATGAATGATCTCCGCTTATTGTAGGCCCTCAATCACAGCATGAAATTCCCGGTAATCACCACCATCACCCTCGCTATTGTCTCACGAGAGGCAGAGAGGAAAGAAATAACCCCGACCTTGTCTTTTAAACACGTTGTTATTGTTTTCCGTCAATTGTCGGCTCGTTACGCCGGCGCTTGAGTTAAAGGGAGAGAGAAAGAGGCTGGAAATGAGCGGAGGAATAACCGTGTTAAAGCGCTGGCACCGGAGCTAAAGGACTCCGGGGCCGGGTAATTAAGGAGCCCAGCACCCCCCGCACCCGGGAATTGTGTTTCTGCCTCAGGTGCTTCTCTGCATGTTCAAAGTGCACAGGAATGGATCAAACAGGATTTACTCCACTCTGCAAGGGCTGGCTGACAAGCCGGGATTATGCTCTGGGAAGGCATCTGATGAGGAATGAAATGAGACATGGCCAAAAAAGCGCTCTTTAGAAAAATACTGGGAAGTGTGGAGACGAGGGGAGGGCAAGGGATGGGGAAAT
>NW_026623606.1:52498-58251 GCF_030028575.1 Malurus melanocephalus
AAGTTTTGGTTGGATTGATTTTGGAAAGAGCTGGAAGCTGAATTTCCCAGGGGTCCTGAGCTACCAGGTGGGCCGGTGTCTTCTCTTGTTGTATTCCTTCTCTGGAGCTCTGTGAGCCCGACAAATCTTTGATTTTGGTTGAGGATGGATCATATAGGAAAAGGAGAGCCCTTATCCTGACAAAACTGCTGAAGTCCAGGAGGCCTCAAGGGGAAGGGGAGAATTCCTGCAAGGAGAACGGTCTGGACAAACAGCTCTGCCCTAATTAAGGGCACAGCCACATGCCCTGGGGGTGCTTGCATCCCTTCTCCCCCTCCTGCTGCCAGGCAGAGGGTGACAGCTTCACCTCTGGACACAGCTGGAGGTGAGCTCCGTGCTGCGGTGAGAGGCACCCGCAACATTCCCAGCCCGAATTCCCGTGCCGGCCCCGGCTCTCAGCGCCGCCGGTTGTCTTTTGCAAGGAATTGTCGTTTTGGAGGTTTGAAATCCCCACCAGGAGGTTTTGTTTCCCCCATTCCCATCTCTCCTTCATCCCCCAGCCCATKTTCTGCCCCCACAGAGCCGCTGCTGTGCCACAAGGCAGGGCCAAGCTGGCAGCACAGCCGCCGGGAGAGAATTGACTTGGGAAGCGTTTTTCGTATGAGATCTGGGAGGAAAACAAGGGAAAATATGTTATTTTACAACCTTGATACTCCTGACCTCATTGGAAATAAATACACACGTACTGGAGGAATGGGATGCTGCAGTTGYCGGGGAGGCAGCGATGGGAGCGCGGGGCTGTGCTGGCCTCGCTCGGTTCCGGCGGGTACTACAAGGCTCCGCCGCGGAGTAAAATGCTTGGGAGGATGCTGGAGTAGCCAAAGGCAGGAGGACGGCCCCGTTTTCCCTGTTTTCCCTCCCCATCTGCCGCTGGGGGCTCTGGCGCGGTGCCACACGGGCGGTCCTGGTGGAGTTTGGGGGGCTCCGGAGGGGTCTCAGCTCCGGTGGGATGCATGAGCTGAAGCAAAGCCCACCCGTTTGCCGCGATGCAGCTGCTGCACCCTCGGATGGCGAAGCTTTGGCACCGACACCCTCCTGAGCCCGATTCCCCGGGTCCGGGCGGGTGTTGTGCCCCCACCACCGATCAGAGCTCCGGGGGGCTCAGGGCACCTTGGCTGCCCCTCCCGTCCCCGTCCCTCTCTGCCATCTGTGCCGGGGTCGTTAAAGGTGTGAATTAGTGCTTGTCGCGGGCGCTACTTAAAGGTAATGAAGTTTACTTGGCTGGGTAAATTACCAGCTCTCTTTAAATGGCCCTTTTTTCCCTTCATTACTATGCAGATGTATGCTAATGCGATGGTCTCCAAACACAACTTTGATGACCTTCTAATTTTTATTTATTTATTTACTTGACGAAGCAGTTTTGGCTGGCAGTGTAATTTAATTAGCAGCTCCATTTCGGAGCCTGCCTGGCAGCCAGRGGAGAGGAGCTGGGGCTGCAGAGGGGCTCCTTGAGAGGAGATGGGGGGGCTCCCCCCAAAGCTGGGGATGACACAAACCTAAAATTGTGGAATGCTTTGGGATGGAAGGGACTTAAAAGCTCATCCCATTCCACCCCTGCCATGGCAGGGATAATTTCCACTGTCCCAGGGTGGTCCAAGCCCCGTCCAACCTGGCCTTGGACACTGCCAGGGATCCAGGGGCAGCCACAGCTGCTTGGGCACCCTGTGCCAGGGCCTCCCCACCCTCACAGGGAAGAAATTTTTCCCCAATATCGAATCTAAATCTCTCCTCTTTTCGTTTAAAACCATCCCCCCATGTCCTGGCACTCCACGCCCTTGTAAAAACTCACTGTTTCTCCTTTTTGCAATCCCTCTTTAACTGCTGGCAGATTCAGGGTGGAAGCTCTCACCCGTCTGGACTACCCAGGGGTGTATTCAGGGATTAATTTTGCTGGTGGGATTAATTGCGTGTAGTTTCTAGGGTCGCACAAAAGGAGAGTGCTGGAAATATGCTGAATAAGAGGAAATGTTTGCATCTGGTCTGAAGGAGGGCACTGCAGGGAGCATCTCCYGCAGGCAGAGCCAGCCTGTGCCGCGCTGCCAGCTGTCCCCTGCACGGGTGGCCGCTGCCAGTTCAGTGTCTGGGCACGGGGAGCAGCTCGGGGGGGTCACAGAATCCTAAAATTGTGGAATGGTTTGGGTTGGAAGGTGTTTTAAAGCTCGTCCCGTTCTACCCCTGCCATGGCAGGGACACCTTCCACTGTCCCWGGTTGCTCCAAACCCTGTCCAGCCTGGCYTTGGGCACTGCCAGGGATCAGCCCCAGCCCTGGGTACAGGGAATGAATGCAAGAAGCCAGTGAGACGCCTTTTGCACAGCATCACCTCGCTGTAATGAATCSCGGCCCGGGAGGAGCGTCCCCGACAGCTCCGCCGATCCATCTGGAATTTCTCTCCTGCAAGGGAACGTGTGGCACAGCAACAATCAGGGACTGCCTTGGGAAATCGGGTGACAGGACATCCAGGCGGTGTCTGAGCTTGAGAAAGGTGATTTCCCAAATTCCTCTGCTGCTGGATGTCCCCTCCTGTCCCCAATCCTTCTCTCTGGTGCTGCCCTGCCCGCTCCCATTCCCGCCTCGCTGCGGTTCTCTCCCACCCTCCGAGCATCGCTCCTCCTCCCCTGCATCCCCGAGCCGGCTGCGGCGGTGCCGGGGCTGCCCTGGGGTGCCCAGACACGGCAGCTCCAGCTGCTGCTGTTCAGGTTTGARTGTTTGCATTTGTTCATCGCAAAGACGCCCCTGAGATTTCCCGGCTCATCCGCAAGCTGGGTCGGAGAGCTGAGCGAGGAAACCCACGAAAGCCGAAAAAAAACCCCAAAACCAGCTCCAGCGGCATCCTCGGTGTGGAGATGCAGGGAGCAGAGATGGGTGGGGGCTGTGGGGGATCTGAGACCCCCCCAGGCAGGACCTTTYAATGTTTTTGGGTTCTTTCAGAGCGGGACCAGGTGCTGCCAGCCCCGTGGTTCCCTTGCAGCTCTCGCTGTCTGAGCCTACCATAGGGAGAATAATGATAATRATAATGATGATAATATTAATAACAGGAATAATGCTCTGGCAGCGGGATTGCAGCCTCTCCTGCCCATTCGTTCCGCCTGGTTAGAGGCTAATGCGAAACCCAGAGGAGGCGACCACAGCCCAGAGGAACCGGGCTAGAAGGAGCCTCCCACAGCATCCTGAGGGGTGAGCCAGGCAGGGATCCGAGCAGTTCTGTGCACACAGATGGTGGTGTGGGCCAGGGAAGAGCCTTGAAACGTCAGTTCTGTCCCCCAGTGGGTGATGGGCAGAGCCCAGGGTGGCAGGGCTGGTCTGAGGGGTCCCTCGGTGTCCCTGGGGACTTGCCGAAGCTCCCCAGCTCCAAGGAGGATGAGCTACCCCAGCCCCTCTCATCAGATGCTGTTCAATCCCTCCATTCCCTGTGCAGGACAAGCCAGCAGCCCCCTGCCAGGTGGGCAGAGAGGAGGTTTGACATCTCTTCCCGGCCTCTCACCCCCCGTTTTATCCTCAGCACAAAGCCATTTCGGTGAGCGCTCCCCCTCCAGCCCCGGGATGCTGGCAGCAAGGAGGCAGTTCAAACTTTTATTGGCGTATTCATGTCCTCCGATTGACTGATAAACTGGCTCCTCATTATGTTTTTGTGTTCTACTCGTCTTTTTAATTAGCCTAAGGGCCTCATTAGCAGCAGCAGCAGCAATGACTCTGTGATCAGCCTTGCCTGGCATCCAACCTGCATAATGTCGCACAGGCTGGGCGCAGAGGGGTTACCTGTGAAGTGCCACCCTCCTCCTCCGCCTCCTCCTCCTCCTCCTCCTCGCCAAAGCCCCGTCCCCGAGGGAGGGAGTGGGATGGGGAGCGGCAGTGATGGGATGCTGCAGAGAATGAAGGTGCAGGTGTCAAAACGCTGCTCAGAGCTCCTGAGTCCTCTGCTTCGCTCCTCTCCTGCTCCCTGTCGGGTGGTGTTTTCACGCCTCAGTTTCCCCGTCCTCACCCCGACCGCTTTCCCCTCCTCCTGCCGTCACTTTCCATGGCGGGTGAGGATYCCCCTGGCAAGAAAAGCTGCAAATTGCTCCCATCCTGGGCGCTGGGGACTTGACTTCTGCACCCGCCTTTGCCGGAGGAAGCCAAAACCTCCGGCTCCGTGTAGCAGCCAGGGAAGGCACTGCCTCGGCAGCCAGCTGGTGCCCCCTTGCTCTGCCTGTGCCATCAGGCAGCCAATTAGCAAGAAATTAATATTGTGATTAGCAAATATTATGATTTTCTATCTGAATCTGTAATAAGCTGATTATTCACTCGTGAGTAGGAGCCGCTGCGGGTGGATGGGGCCGCCTTTACCGTGCCGGGGATGGYGCGGGGCAGATCCCGCACCGGGGGCAGATCCCGCTTGGGATGGGGGTTCCACGCTGGGGCTCCATCCCCCGGAGCCGGGAGGGGATCAGGCAGCCCCCGCCTGGCCAGCAGCCCCTGGGCAGGGCTCGGTGCAGCGGCGTGCAGGGCTGCAGCCTGTCAGCAGATGGCAATGCCCTCCTGCGGCACGGCACGCCAGCCTGGTGCCACTTTGGGGACATCACGGGCTGCTGGGGACCGCCTTCCCCGGGCAGCAGAGCCTCGCCTGCAGCAGCTGAGCAATCCCACAGAGGCTCAGCACGGCCAGCTGAGCTTTGGTTCATCATTTTCTGGCTTGTGTGGTTCGGGTTGCAGCTCTTCACGGGGCTGGGATTGTTCTTCCTGCTCATTTCGGAGCATCCGTGGTGTTCCTTCCCAGAGGGGATTGTGGAATTGTAAAATAGTTTGGCTTGGAAGTGTTAGGAAAATTAATCCACAARCACTAGAGGTTTATGTCTAAAAAGGAGACAGAGGAGTCCTGCAACTTTATTCATGAATAAAGGGAGAGGTCATGGGCATTTCCATGGGGTCTCTCCAATCCATAGAGGACTCAGCCTCTTTTATCCCAATTTCTTGGTGTCATTTACCTCTCTCTTTCCCCATTGCTGAGGTACTTGAGAGGTTCAGGCTCCCTGAAACGCCTGATGAAACCCCCCCTTCTATCATTCATTGCCCCCTTTCAGTATCCATCTCTGTGTCTCTGCTCTTGTAGTCTATTAACAGTCTGGGATAAGCCAATCAGTGGAATTCCTATGGAAATCGTTCCCATTGTTTCCTTCTATTTCCCAGTATCAGCCTTATCTTACCCCCGGAATCAGTCTGTTTGTAAAGACACTCCTTCTCATTCTTTTCAGAAGAAACCGTTAAAGGTTTCTAATCCAGCCCCACTTCCACCAAACCAGGTTCCTCCAAGCACCTCCCACCTGCCTTGGACACTTCCAGCGATGAAGAGCCCACCTGCTCTCTGGACAACCTTCTCCAGTGTTTTACCCCTCGGACTGGCTGTRCTCTCCCTGTCAGTTTTATAATTTTCGAGTTAGCCAGTGTCTGGGTTGGTRTGGGACATGCTGATGGACACCGAAATCTGCTTTTCCTTTGCGTTTTCCTACGCATTTTTGATTTTATGGCAACCATCATGTATTCAGGTGTTTATCCTTCCAGAAGATATTGGCAAATTTCCCTCCYTTGCGGTTTCCAGAATACTGATGAGGTACGAGAAGAGATAATTTTCTCTGTGTTGGTAAAGAGAGAAATTTTATTCTCCTYGAGGAGAAACTGAGGCACACGCAGTGATTTCTCAAAGCCAAGGAAAAGGGGCATGGGAAGCAGGAGGAGAAAG
>NW_026623606.1:59814-86415 GCF_030028575.1 Malurus melanocephalus
GGAGAGCTAACATCATCTCCAGAGCAAGAAGTGGGGTGTCTGCACAGCAAAATGATTTAAATGGTGGATAAAATGAGAGTGGGTGCAGTGAGGGATCCTGAGATGGGAGAGGTGCTGAGCTTCTTCTTCAAAGCAGCGCTTATCCAGGGAATTTATTTCCTGCTGTGGATTTGCCACAACCAGGAACTGAATTCGGGTTTTCAACTTCCTTCCCTTTTTTTGGGTTTAACTTACAATTTTCTTGTCTGCTGCTTTTCCTGAAACTACCAATGCAAACTCCCCTGAAGGCTGAGCAGTTTGTAAACACATCAAGGCCCTGTCCCTGACCACACCAGGGGAGGTGACCGCGGGCTTGGTGACGCTGCAGGAGTGACACTGAACAAAAAAAAAAACTCTGTGGGGACACGGGGACTCTGATCCAGGCTGAGTTAGAGACACCAGCTCTGTAATCACTGGCAAAAAGGGGATTAAGAAGGGGCTTCGTTGAGGGCTTACACATTTCTGAAGGGAATTGAGCGGATTGATGCCACGAGGYTCTTTGAGCTCGTGTCAGATTACAGGAACAAGTGGGCATCAGTTTAAGCCAAGACGGCGCAAAGCAGGACATTAAAGGAATTTAGGTGAATATACATATATTTAAAATATTTTCCTGTGTGCTGTGATTAGTTAATCTAAGTCATTGACTACCCAAGGCAGCAGTCAGAGTAATCAGAGCAAATGACTTTAAAATGAAGCCAAGTTGGTAATTAGGGATAACGGATGCCATGTCAGGAAAGCGGTGACTTGGYTCAATGGTGCTGGAGCTTTGCAGAGATTGCTCAGCCCCTGTGTCCAGCCAACAAGGGAGGAGGAGGAGTGGGAGAACCTGATGGTGCAGAGAATGTTGGGCCATGCTGTGTCCTGCTCATTTCTGTGTGTTGATTGATGGGGTTGATGCTCTCTGACCTCCCTTTTTGGGCTGGTTTTGGGCTGGTTTTGRGGTGTTAAGGGACTSTAACTTGGASAGGACGCAGAATGCTGAGGGAGGCACCACCAGAGAGCWGCTGAGCAAGTCAGCTCAAACCCCAGGATGACTTTGAGCTCGCCATCAGTCGGTTTCAGAGTTAACATCTCCCAGCGTGAGTGCCCGATAAGACATCTGGCATTCGGCTTAGCAYCGAATCTCCTCTGCCTGCCACAACTCAGAGCAAACACAGACCTTTCCTGAAGGCAGGCACGCTTTTTGCCTGTTTGTGAAGTGCACAGCAGGGCCCTGATTTCAGCCGTTATCTCTGGAGCTCACTGGAACAATAACAACATCTGAAAGCCTCGAGTTTTGTAATGACTGTTTTTACAAAGTCTCCTCTAGTTGCGTTTGAATTTTTTTTTTTTTTATTTTTTTTTTTTTTTAACTTGCTCTATGAATAAATTGAAAGCAGACACAAACCACAGCCAGCCCCCTGGAAAGTGTCACCTTCACAGTGACGCCGACCGTGGCGCTGACAAAATCTCCTGTCGGGTGACGCGCTGGCAGATGGCAGCGTCCGCTGGGATGGAGCAAACGAGCAGCGAGAAATCCTGCAAAGAAACAGCCAAAATCACCCCTGAGCCACCCAGCAATGGGTATCCACTGGGAGAGGGTGTAAAGGCTGCCTTGAACTCTCCCAGCTGGTGTTTGCTGAATCCAGATGGTGACAGGACAAGGGGAAATGGTTTTAAATTATCAGAGGGCAGGGTTAGGTGGGATATTGGGCAGGAATTCTTTGCTGTGAGGGTGGGGAGGCCCTGGCACAGGGTGCCCAGAGAAGCGGTGGCTGCCCCTGGATCCTTGGCAGTGTCCAAGGCCGGGCTGGATGGGTTTTAGAGCACCCTGGGATAGTGGGAGCTGTCTCTGCCCATGGCTCATTCATGGTGGAATGAGCTTTAAAGTTCCTTCCAACCCAAACCAGTTTGGGRTTCTGTGATCCCTCCTCAATGCTGGCCATGGACAGCTATTTCCTCTGTGGATAGCAAAGGGAAAGGAGGAGCTGTTTCTCAGGGCTGTCAGATCTCCAGTCCTGCTGGTATTTAATTTTTTTCCCCCAATACGTCCTGAACTCCCTGGCTAATTAAATAGCAAGTGGCTATTAAGCTCTTGCCTAGGACTAAGGTTTAATAAGGCAGTAATAGGCACTGTGTGCTTGTACRTGTGCACCCAGCCCGAGGTGGGAAACCTCAGCCCAGGTGCTCTTTAAATAGTCAATAGTTATTTATTAAACATGGGACARCTATCCAGCGAAATTTAAATTAAAAGCCTGGCTG
Organism: Malurus melanocephalus; assembly: GCF_030028575.1. Classification (NCBI taxonomy): domain Eukaryota; kingdom Metazoa; phylum Chordata; class Aves; order Passeriformes; family Maluridae; genus Malurus; species Malurus melanocephalus. Next base: position 62,095 of record NW_026623606.1, read on the forward strand.
AGAGATGAGCTTGGATTTAAAGAATTAAAGGGTTAGCAGTCTAGCACAGCATGGCACTGCAATCCTAAACCTGCGTTCCTAAAAYCGGAATGGCAGAAGGAGGCAACACATTGCCATTTAATTTGTGCAAGTTCCCTGTTTGCTCTGCAAATACCAGCGAAGGTTAATGTTTTTAAAAGTTTTGGGCTGGCTTCTTTCCCTCTGATGGCAATCTGGCTGTGGAAAAGCCTAAATGAGAGCTCTCCTGATGGTGCTGTTTCCCACTGGAGCCCTCCAGCTCCTGTTGCTTCCTTGGTGTGGGGCTTCTTGACACTGAATGTGGAACTTATCATGGAATTATGGAATTTGGGGTGTGAGGAGCCCTAAAACCATCCAGTGCCACCCCCTGCCATGGGCAGGGACATCTCCCACTAGGTCAGGTTGTTCCAAGTCCTGTCCAGCCTGGCCTKGGACACTGCCAGGGATCCTTGGAAGTGTTCAGGGCATCCACAGAGTGACTGTGCCGCCTGTGCCAGGGCCTCACCACCTTCCCAGAGAAGAATTTCTTCCTAAAGAGGATCTTCTTTTCTTTATGGGCATTGCCACAAAGGTGATGCTCAGTCCCTTACAAGAGCTGTGGGGGAAATACCTCAGTCAGGGTGGAAAATTGCATCAGTGTCTGGATGACACCTGCTCAGGGAATGTCAGTGTAAAATTAATCATCTCCCATCATCACATTCCCATTCCTTGGCTTCCCCTTCCAGCCCTAGCGATGCTCATTTATTTTTTCATTCCCTTTTCCTCCRCAGGGGGCTGGGCTGGCTCTGTCCTGCTCACACTTTGAACCAGATGCTCTCTGACATCTGGGGGCTGGCAGAGCTCCCCCCGAGGAGCTTTTCTGCTCAGGATTTGTCCTCCCTGCTTACCCAACCACCAGGGAGCTGGTTCCCAACAAGTCAGCTGTGCCCGCGAGCACCTCGCTCTGTGTCAATAACTTTGCTGCACTTGGTTCAGCGTTCCTCCAGGAAAAAAAAAAAAATAAAGCAGGGGGGGAGAGTGTGGGAGTGTGGAAAAGAGCCTTAACTGCTGCTGTTTATCCCTCCTATTTCCAGTTCATTTTATGCAGCTTCAAACACAGGCGACACTCACCCGGCTCCATTAATGGAAAATAAAAGGTCAGGGCTGGAGGCAGCGGCGCTGCCATCCCCGGCTCCCACGTGGTGTGTGGTGAGTGCCAGGGCTGTGAGATTTTCCATTTTATTCTGATTTGGTGGGACCAGCTGGGGCTGAATGGGTTCTGAGTGCCAGCAGCAGCAGCTCCCACTATCCTGGTCCAGGAATGGAACAGCACCAGGCAGGATGAGCCCTGGTCACCCCTTGGATGTTCTGCAGTGTGTTTCCTTGAACAAATAATAGTTACATTTAAAAGCCAGTTCCAGCTCTGTTTCAGGGATTTAGGATCATCCTGGCCAAGCTGCACCCCAAAATCTCACTTGTCCTGAAATATCACTATTAACCTTCTCCTGAAGGCAGATTTAGTGATTTTTAGGATTCAAACAAGATGAGGTTTATTTGCTGGTGTGCTGATGGTTTCAGGGTGGGCCCCTCTGCTTCTCCAAATGTCCCAGGAATGTGGTCAGCTGGAATATCACCCGTGAGCAGCATGAATTGCTGACACAACTCTGGGATCTGGGACTGAGGCTCATGGATTCCATCTCAGGGGGAAGCATAAGGATTTTGTCAGGGTGATCTGAAGGACTTGGAGCCGTGTTTGGGTGCTCTCCAGCATGTCCAAGGGGATGAGGCACTCTCCTTTTCCAGGAGTTATGCAGAATGGATTTCTATCCCTTCACTGTTGCTGTTTTGCTGCTCCTTCAGCCTGCAGATCCCATCTCTCCACACTAAATTAGAGAACACTGTATGTACCCCTCAGGATTTGCATTTTGTTTTTTCTCCCCCTGAACTTTGCTGCTGAGCTCCGTGAAGGGCAGCAGGAGATGCTGGAGAAACAGCTCTGTTTTTTCCATTAAATGATTCCCGAAATGTGAGGACTGCTCTGGCAGCCCCGTCACCTCACTGTGCCTCTCACACCTCACTCAGCTCTTTGCTTTATTGCCTTTGACRTGTAAACCTGACCAAACTACGGATCCTGAATGAAAGAGCCCGTAGCAGCAGGTGGGTTGGAGCTGATGGCAGCAGCTGGAGCAAACCTGGCAGGCAGCAGACCCTCACAGAGCAGGAATTTGCCCCTCCTGCCTCCCACTGGAGCCAGATGACTTAGTCAAGGCAGGAAAAAGCTGGTTTTGTATCTTGCCTTTGTGTTTTGCATTTATTTGTGGCTTTTCCTCCTGGTTTCAGCTCCGTGTGTGGCAGCCCCTGCCCCTCCCTCATGCAATCACCAGGTGATGTCTCCGTCAGGGAGTGGCTTGTGCTGAGCATCCCTCCCTGGGTGGCAGTGCTCCCCCATTCCCATCTCTTCCCCCATTTCAGTTCACCCCATTCCCAGCTCTCCCATTCCCAGCTCTCCCATTCCCAGCTCTCCCATTCCCAGCTCTCCCATTCCCAGTTCTCCCCATTCCCACCTCTCTCCATACCCACCTCTCCCCATTCCCAGCTGTCTCCATTCCCATCTCTCCCCATTCCCCTCTCCCCCCATTCCCATCTCTCCCCATTCCCCTCTCCCCCCATTCCCAGCTCTCTCCATTCCCATCTCCCCCCATTCCCAGCTCTCCCTATTTCCACCTCTCCCCATTCCCAGCTCTCCCCATTCCCAGTTCTCAGCCCCCTCCTGCTGTTGCTGTGTGACAATTTTCCCCTTCCCCTGCCCTCGGGCTCTGTGCTCCAGCCCTGGCAGAGGGATGGGGATGAGGGAGCTCCATTTCCAGGTCAGATACAAAATCCGAGGTGCTTTGTTCCTTCCAAGGCACTCACCTCTGGAGGCTTCCCTGCAGTCAGGATGCTCCTGCTCTCTCTCACATCTCCCTCCTGCCTTATCTCGGAACTTTTCCTTGCCCAGGCTGTGAAGATCATCCCTCCTCCTCCAAGGAGCATCTCCAGGACTTCTCCACTGGCAGTGAGCCCCGGGGCAGTGGGAAACGCTCTTTAGGACCAGCAGATCCTCGTGTTTGTATTTCAAAGCACCAGTGGAGTGGGACTGGGATTTTTGCCAGAGTCTTGCTGGAGGGAAAGTTTTCTCTGGCTCCTTCACACAACGAAGAATTCTCTTTCTTGTTCCCTCTCTGCTTTATTCYGATACCTTTTTAACAGGATCAGCTAAATAAGCAGATAGAGTGTACCAGTTCACAGGCCCCTAGAGGTGAAAAGCCACTGCAGATTAAAGTGGTTTTTGTGATCTCCAAAGCAGCTGTATTTTATATGCTGGMCCTGTTTTGCTGATCCTATTAAGGGTTTTCTTGGAACACAGCATCCCATGGCTATGTGTGTCTGGGACCAGGGCTTTTTGCTCCTGTGGTGGATCTTGCCTCATCCCTGCCTCTCCAGACCCCCAGAAAAAAGGTCTCTCCTTAGGTTGAAAGGRGATTTTCCTTAATTCAGGACCAAATTCCATAAAATCCTTTAGGAAAAGTCATCCCCTACATCTTGAAGGTCACCCTCTGCTCTGGAGTGGCTGATGCTGTGTTGGGATGGAGGGAGCTGTGGCAGTTCAAGGGTCAGGCTGGGAATGAACTGTATTAATCGCTGTGTGGGATGCAGATGCTGTGGACAAGGTCAGGGGATGTGTTCTCTCCCCTTTACCAACTCTCCCATATTTTGGGRGCGATTTTGCTCCATTTCACCCCACCAGTGCCCCACAGGTTCATTATTACTCTTCCAGAACTCTCCATCTCTCCCCTGCTCCCACTGCAGCCCTTGGCCCAGGGACTGTGCAGTGATTTGGGGCACCAGCACGAGCCAGGGATGAGAGTCATGGATTTCCCTCCTCCCCCTGTTCTTGCACTGCTGAAAACCCAGYGTTAATCCAAGTTTTTAAAACCAGCTCCTCCTGCAGAGCGCTGGGCCCACTCACCCCTGARCCACCCGTCAGCTCCAGAGGAGCCTGCCCAGGGACCCCCTCTCACACTAACGAACAAGGACAGTAATTAATGATCATTGCTATTTGTGTTGAGGACTGTGAGTGCTGTCACTGCTCACTGCTCTGGCAATTACCAGGGCTGCTCCCTTCCTGCTCTGGACAGCAGGAGAGGAGGAGGAGTCACAGTGATGCTCGGGGCTGTCCAGTCCCAAAGTGCCCCTCAGCTTCACCTTGCYGAGTGTGGGAGCAGCCAGCAGCAGGTCCCCATGGTGCTCCAGCCACTTCACCCTCCTCCTCCTCCTCCCGGCATCAATCAGCCTGTTGGAGCTTTCCCAGATGGGTCTCACTTTCTGTTCCATCTCATTTGACACTTCATCAGCTGTAGACGGCAGAGAGACGTGTCAGCTCCTGAGATCCATCCCCGACCTGCCAAAAGCCTTGTGCTCCTTGGCAAGAAATGTGATTATTCCGCTTTGCAGCAGAGATTTCTCTTGGTGTTATCTTGGGGGAGGAAATCTCAGCCCCCATCCCATTTCCTTCCCCTTTCCTAGCCCAGCAAAAGCTTGGTGCTGTTTCTGGCCTGATGCAGGTGTGACAGTGCTTCACTGGGTTAAGCACAAGATGAGACCTATCAGGTGAAAATCCCAGCAGAGTAAAAGAGTTTGTGGTTAAAAAAGAGGGAAAACCCTCTTCTTTCTCCATGGAAGCGCTCGGAGCGTGGAGATCTCTCCTGAAAGCTCTGATGCCTGCACAGTGTGGAGGGAGAGGCTGGGCAGGTACTGCTCCAGGAGCCTTGCACCTTCCCATTCCATCCTTCCAAAGTCACCAGGTTGGATATTAGGAAAAGATTTTTTATGGGAAGAGTGATAAAGYACTGGRATGGTCTGCCCRGGGAGRRGGTGCASWCACCATCYCTGGATGTGTTTAAASAGAGATTGGATGTGGTGCTGGGTGCTGTGGTTTGGTTGAGGTGTTGGGCAGGGGTTGGACTGRAAGATCTTGAAGGTCTCTTCCAACCCTGGTGATTCTGKGATTCTGTGGAAAAATACYGARCCACACCCCAARTTTCCCCCACCCCACACCAYCCCAGCTCATCCCTCCCTGCAGCCAGCCCTCACCTCCATGTTCAGCTCCTGCCTGGGTGACTGGTGGCTAGTGGGAAAAACACATGACAGAGAGAAAAACTCTCTGTATTTTCCCCATTTCCAATGTTTTCTGTGAGTTTGTCAGTGCCCCATAAACAGTAATGATGGGCATTATGTTTTGAAGCCGTTTGAAGGGAGAACATAAAACCTAATAGGTAAAAATAGACTTTGCCATGCAAATTCCTTAGGAAATTAAACACAGCCTGGCTCTCAGCAGGTTTTGTGGAACCCCTTTGCACAGGGCTGGTGCTCTCAGGGGCTCAGTGGAGGTGGGATACCATCCCTGGGCTCTGCTGCAATCAGCTCCAACAGGGGGAAAGATGTCTTTGGGATTGTTGGCAGGTGGAGATGCTAAAGGAGGTGAGGATTTAAGAGCCTGGATTTCTCCCGTTGCGTACTGGGGCTGTGACTTGTGATAACGCCCCAAGGCACAGAGTGAAATGCACGTCATAAATTAGAACCAAAAATGTGATTACTTTGTCGCTTGGAAGACAAATGTGCGTGCCTGGGGAGTAACAAAGCAGGTTTGATTTGTTGTTGTTTGTACTATGTTTACTATTATTATAACTTATTCCAAATTATTCCAGTCTGGAACGGAGAGGAGACTGTAGCTGTCAAACCTCTTTGGAGGGTGGGCTTGGGGAAGGGACCAAATCTTAGAAAGCTGAATGTCATGGCATGAAAAGGTCTTGAATATTGTTGGRGTGCTGGTGGGGAAATTGGGAAGGTCTGGATAAGGTGTGGGTGAGGGAGGATGTTGGGTGGAGCTGGTGCACATCAGGAGATCCAGACCCAGGAGCGCAATCATTGAGAGGGTGGGGAGGTCGTGGCACGGGCTGTGAGAAAATCTGTGGTTGCCCCATCTCTGGAAGTATCCAAGGCCAGGTTGGAAGGGATTTGGAGCACCCTGGGACAGTGGAAGGTGTCGTTAAGGTCCCTTCTGACCCAAACTATTCTGAATTTCCGTGATAAAATAAATCAGGGAGAGTYGTCCACCCCCTTCTGGGGACCAAAAGCTGAGGTGTAGCCTTGCTGGATACTTGCCCACCCTGGGTAACCTTGAGCTCAGAGCTGAGTCCTTGACTTTGGACCCTCTTGCAGCTCCATCCCTCCCTCTGAGCAGCATCTCCCAGAGCAACGCACTCYCGAGACCCTCCAGGGCACCCGCCGGGATGACTGACGGGGGATCCTCCCTCATTTTCTCCCCTGTAGGAGCAGAAATCTCCAAAGGAGGCTCCATCCCCCATCATTCCTGACTAGGGAAAAAAGAAATGGAGCTTCTAATACCCATCTCCACAGGAATCTCTAATGCTAAAGAGCTTAGAGGGAGCACTCATGACTTTGAGAAGAGTAAAAGCCTCCCTTGTCCCCTAAGCGGTGTCCGGCTCAGTGAGCCAACACGCTCTGATACCGTGGCAGATGGGTATTTCTAGCATTTGTTTTGATGATGAAAGTGTACATTGTGCTCAAAGATGCCCCCAGGACACATTGTTCTCTGGATAAAGGGATGAAAATTAAAACCAAGTTTCCTAGGTCAAAAGGACGCTCATTAAACTGTTCAGGCCGAAGAGGAAAAAGAGGGGGAATTAAAAAAGGACCTGGCTGATAAAACCCAGTCTTTTCCTTAAAGGAAGGTGGCTCTGGAGGAGGTGTGTGGGATCAGTTTGTTGTTTGTGTGTGCTCAATCTGGGTGATGATCTTGGTGCCATGCTCCTCATCCCCTATTAGGGAGCAGGTTTGGGGTTGGGATGCTGGAGAGGCAGAAAACTGTGGGGTGACTCTCATTTTAGGGGTGTATCCAGTGAGGCTGTGCCAGGCAGGAAAAGGCAAAGCCATGGGGTTTAATCCAGGCAGAAAACAGCAGGATTTGGTTCCCTGCATCAACAAGGTGATGGGAGGTCAGGGGTGTGGTCAGTTGAGCTGATGGTGGGAGAAGCATTGCAGGAATGGGATCACCCACCACAATCCTACAAGATGTGGARAAAAAAGGGGAAAAAAGGRGGCAGCTGGAGGAAAATGCAGATTTCTTGTAGGTTTGGGTCCAAGCAGGGGCTGTGCCTGCTCCCTCCTCCCTCTGTGCCTCCTGGGTTTTGCCCTCCGCTTTCCAACCCCTTCGCTGCTGAAGAACGAGCCAGGAGCCCCTTAAGAGCCACATTTCCCTGGGAGAATGGAAAAACACCACGTTATGGAGATGGAAATGCCAATCAGGGGGAGCGAGGGGAAGAGAGGAACAGCGTGTGGCCTCTGCAAATTGCAGGAAAAGTGACACAGTTATTCAGAGCCGCTCAGGGAGGGAGGGAGCTTTAGCGGAGAGACGGGAAAAGTGGTCTCGGATTCCTTTTGTAACCACATTATTGAGCCAGCATGGACAAATTGTTTCCCTTTTTTGTTGCCCCAGTTTCCCCAGCTGTTCCAAATGGGACTGATTTTTTTTTACCTGCTGCCTAAACAGGGCTGGGAGAGAAGCTTGGGCTGTTTTTCACAAACCCTCGGGCATCCCTGGAGAAGCGATGCCACGGAAAGGCCGGGTGCTTTTGGGGCTCAATAACAGGATCAGGCACTCAGCTGTCAGATTTAGGCTCTAAACAGTTGTTATCCCATTGGAAAATATGTAAAGGCCATCCAGGCCACCCAGTAAATAATCAGATTTTGTTGCTCACTATATTTAATAGATGAATTAATAAAACCCCTGTGTTTTCAAAGTGACCTCTCCCCTCCCTCCTTCCCAGAAATCACCCCAAATCAACAATCCTCATGTTTATTTTTCARCGTGTCTGTTTTGGAGCTGCTGCCCCCCTCATTTGGGATTTGATTTGCCCTCCAGAGATCAGCAAAGAGCATCAAATGTCATTTTAGTTCTCTCCTCGAGATCAAAGGAGAAGATTAATAGATGAGGCTTTTATTGTGTGTGTGCWGGAGTGTGGAGCTCTTGTTTCTCCTTAAACATTTCCTGTCTGGAATCAAATTTGGGACTCTCTGCCCCAGAGTTAACACCAAAATTCCTCCTTTCTCCTCCCCAAAACCTTATCACAATTATGGATCCTCTCGACAGCAAGGAATACCCTGGGGCTGCCAAGTTTTTCATCCTTTTCTCCATCCTCCACCAACCCCCATTTRTATTTTTACATTAAAAAGGCTCCTTTTGATCTGGAGATTAATTTCCAGATAAACCCAGGCACAGGGGAGCGTGCAGGGCTGTGTGCATCCCTGAGCAGGACGGGGTTTGGTGGCACCAGCTGCGGATCAATCCCAAATTCTGTGACATCCCTGAACCCCAGCAGCACCAAATGCAACAAGTTTTTGTAGGATTAAACTATTCCGTGGGAAAAAAAAAAATATATATATATATATACGGGAATGTGAATATATATATTTTTTAAATTTTCAATTTCCCCTTCCATCCCCAGTTTTTTTTGAACTTTTCCCTTTGAGGGTGGCAGGGCTTTTTTTCAGAAGCTCCACACCTTTCTCCAGGCAATATTTGCTCACCTTCTTTCCAAAGCCAAGGCAGTTTTCCTGATGCTCTGCTGATAGGGAGTCCTGCTGTAATCCCAACTTTCTTTTTCACTTTGAAGTGAGTCTCTATTCAGGGTGGTTAAGCACAAAAGCTCCAAAAAGCAGCTGCTGAGGGCTTAAAAATAGGGAGAAAAGAGGGGAAAATAGGAAAAGGCTTCGACTGCATCTTTTTTTTTTTTTTTCCTAATCYTTTTGTATTTTAAGGGCTGTATTCACCTAATGAGGAATGCCTGGGGAAAAGGGATCCYTTCAGAGCAGCAGTGAGACACGTGGGATGGGAGGGTGTGGGAATCACAGAATTCCAGAAGAATGAGTTGGAAGGGACCTTAAATCTCATCCTGTTCCACCCCTGCCATGGGCAGGGATAATTTCCATTGTCCCAGGGTGCTCTAAGTCCTGTCCATCCTGGCCTTGGACATTCCAGGGATCCAGGGGCAGCCACAGCTTCTCTGGGCACCCTGTGCCAGGGCCTCCCCACCCTCACAGGGAACAATTCCTTCCCAATATCCCATCCATCCCTGCCCTCTGGCAGTGGGAAGCCATTCCCTGTGTCCTGTCCCTCCATCCCTTGTCCCCAGTCCCTCTCCAGCTCTCCTGGAGCCTCTTTAGGCCCTGGAAAGGGCTCTGAGCTCTCCCTGGATCCTTTTCCAGGTGAACACCTCCTTCCAGTTTGTCTCTTTGTGGTCTCCTCTGCACTTTTCCAGCAGCTCCACGTCCTTCTGTGTGATGGGAAGGTGTGGGAACCTCAGAATAATTTGTTTAAATTATTATTAAAGCTCATCCCATTCCACCTCCCTGCCATGGGCAGGGACACCTTCCACTGTCCCAAGGTGTTCCAAGCCCCATCCAGCCTGGCCTTGGACACTTCCAGGGATCCAGGGGTGACCAAAGCTTCCCTGGCCAAGCTGAGCTCATCAATAAATTTCCTTTCCTCGTGCCTCAGTTTCCCTTTCTCTGCTGTCACCTGGGCATGGGAACAAGCCTTGGGAAGGTTCCATGGACTGAGCACAGCCTGGGGCGACGCTGAGAACCTTAATCCAGACCTAAAAGGYGCTTAAAAAAATCCTCCCTGCTTGACTTTCAAGTGGATTTATCCRTAATTCACTCTCCATGTATGTACTAGTAAGGATTTGGGCTCTCAGAGGGTTGGTTTAGGGTTTTTTTAAGACTTACTACTTTTTTTTATTCTTTAAATGCAGCATGTGATGAGGGGGAAAGCAGCTAAGTTCACCTTTAAGGATTTATTATCTTTTCTCTAGAGCAGGTATTTACTGGGGGTATTTCTCRGAGGAAATGACTGTCGATTATATAAAATAAAATAAAATAATAATAATAATCAAAAAAAAGCCCTCTCTCCTGAAGCCAGTAACCTTGTGGAGTGATGGATTGTCTCGCTGAAAGTGGAGTTAGGGAGTAATGGAGACGGRGAGGAAGAAATGTAGATACTGTAACATACTCCAGGGGGTTGGGAAAGGGATATGAATTATTAAGTAAAATTAATAATTGAAATAATTAACAGCTGCAAGAGATTTTTGTCCATCCTCCACATAATAGGGGAGCAATGTTTAGTATCAAGCTGGAGTAACCATGAGTAATTTGATGTTAATTAATTCGTCGGCTCAGTATTCCAAGCATTTATGGGTGTTTTCTTTCCTTATAAATATATTAATAAGTTTTAAGTCATTCTACAAAAGTAATTTCGAAAATAATAATAATAAAAAAAAAGAGTCCTGGCAAATGCAAGTCATTTATTTTTGATCAGTAATTAAAATGGTTTTCCCCCCTCCCCCTCTCTTGTACATGAGAGGAAAATGGCTTTGTTCCGAGGAGCTTCTAATCCTAATTCTCTTTCCTCTGATAGGAATTGACACCACTGGTTGTTTGGGGCCAGCTTTATGGATTATTTTTCATCGTGGCCTTTTGGAGTTTGTTGCTGGAGCTCCTAAAGATGGGAATTTTTCCTTCCCCAGCCCCATCGCTCCGAACCCCTTGGATAATTCAGGAGAGACCAGAGAGGCTCTAAAAGAGGGAGTTAAATGATGTATTTGGGGCAGATAAATTTGGGAGTGCTGGATGGGTGGGTGATGGATTTGGGTAGGAAGAGCCAAAGCCCTCTGGAAGCCCTGCTGGGAGGGGAATCCATCTGRAGAGAGATCCAGGGCAGATCATCGGGGTGCAGTGGGGTTTGTTGTGATCCCAAACGCTCCTCAGCAGGGTTGGAGGTGCAGGATGCAGAGGGATACAGGGATGCTTGGAGGATGTGTGGCTCTGGCAGGGCACACCACTGCTCCATTGACCTTCAGCTCTGGCTTTGGGGTGGGAAGGACCCCGAATGTCCGTGTTTGGAAGAGCAGAGGTGTCCGATGGGATCTGCTCCTCCTGCTCACATGCATCTCACGGGGAAATACCACAACTCAGAGTGGTGTCATTCTTCAGGAAAGGGTTGGTCTGGATGAAGTTCATGGGGTTTTCCAGGGGCTGATAGTCCCAAAATGAATGCCAGGCCATACTGCTGGAAGCAGATTCCCTTTTAGAGCTGAGGTGGCAGAGATGATGCCCTCTGTGCCACTCTTTGCTTCTGGCTGGGGAAACTGAGGCCACAGTGACACACGGAGGAAAAGGCTTGAAGCTCCAGGCAGTATTATTTTGGCTCTGGATTGGGATCTGGAGTGATGCTTGGAGTTTGGGATGCTCACCATTTGGGATTCTTGCCATTTGGGATGGTCCATGTTTGGGGTGCTCAGTGTTTGGGATGCACTGTGTTCAGGATTCTTCGTGTTCAGGTTGCTGAGTATTTGGGATGCTCATCATTTGGGATACCTGGCATTTGGGATGCTCAGTGTTCAGGATGCTTGATGTTTGGGATGCTCGGCATTCAGGATGCTCCGTGTTTAGGGTGCTTGGAGTTTGGGATGCTCAATGCTTGGGATGTTCAATGCTTGGGATGTTCAATGCTTGGGATGTTCAATGTTTGGAATGTTCAGTGTTTGGAATGTTTTGTACTTGGGAATGAATTGTATTTGGGATGCTTGATGTCCAGGATACTAAGTGTTTGGGATACTCAGTGTTTGGCATGCTCAGTGTTCAGAATGTTCAGTGTTTGGGATGCTCAGTGTTTGGGATGTTCAGAGCTTGGGATGCCCCATATTCGGGCTGTCAGTATTTGGGATGCTCGGTGTTTGGGATGCTGTGTTTGGGATATTCAGTGTTTGCAATGTCCAGTGTTTGAGGATGCTCCATGTTTGGGATGTCAGTATTTGGGATGCTGTGTTTGGGATGCTCAGTGTTTGTGATGTCTGTCTTCGGGATGTTCCGTGTTCAAGATGCTCAGTGTTTCGGATATTCAGTGCTTGTGATGTGAGCTCAATGTTTGAGGATGCTCTGTGTTTGGGATGCTTGGTGTTTGGGATGGCTGTGTTCAGGATGCTCCATATTCAGAATGCTCAATGTTCGGGATGCTCTGTGTTCGTGCTGCCCATTGTTCAGGATGTCAATGTTTGGGATGCTCCGTGTTCAGGGATGGTCCATATTCAGGATGCTCAGTGTTTGGGATACTTGGAGTTTGGGATGTCAGAGTTTGGGGATGCTCAGTGCTCAGGACGCTCTGTATTTGTGATGTTCAGTGTTTGGGATATCAATGTTTGGGATGCTCCATATTCAGGATGCTCCGTGTTTGGGATACTCAATTTAGGATGTCAGTGTTTAGGATGTCAGTGTTTGGGATGCTCTGTGTTTATGGATGCTCAGTGTTCAGGATGCTCTGTATTTGTGATGTTCAATGTTTGGGATGCTCTGTATTTGCGATGTTCAGTGTTTAGGATGTCAGTGTTTGGGATGCTCTGTATTTGGGATGCTCGGTGTTCAGGATGCTCCGTATTTGTGATGTTCAGTATTCAGGATGTCAGTTTTGGGATGCTCTGTGCTCAGGATGCTCTTTATTTGGGATGCTCAGTGTTCAGGATGCTCAGTGTTCATGATGCTCTGTATTTGTGATGTTCAGTGTTTGGGATGCTCTGTGTTCAGGATGCTCCGTATTTGGGATGTTCAGTGTTCAGGATGCTCCGTATTTGTGATGTTCAATGTTTGGGATGCTCCGTATTTGTGATGTTCAATGTTCGGGATGTCAGTGTTTGGGATGCTCAGTGTTCAGTGTCGGGGTTGTGCCGTGGCTGTGGCAGCAGATGGAGGCTGTAGGATGGCAAATGGCATCTCTGTCCTCAGGGAGCAGCGGGATGTTATCTGCAGGCAGCAGCAGCAGCGTCCCTGTGCAGAGCTCAGCACAAAACAGTGGAGCAGGGGAGGAATTCTCATCCTCATCAGCAGATGGGAGTGAGACCTATTTCTGGCCTGGCTGTGGGAGAGGGGATTGCAGAGAGTTTTGGATATCCAGGCTGCTTTGCAGTTGGGTACCAGGGTGATTAAGGTGCTGAGCTGGAGGGATGGAGGAGGAAATCTCTGGAGATGGAGTGAAGGGTGGGAAATCCGTTTTTTTCCCCCACTCCAAATGCTGTGGGAGCTGTGAGGTGCCTGGTGGCAGGGAGCAACTGTTCCTGCTCCAGGGAGTGAAGGAGCATTAAAAGTTGGAAGTTAAAATGATGGAGCTGAGCTGCAGCAGCAGAGTTCTGCGCATTTCTCCCACTCAGGGATTTGCCCTATATTTAATTTTTTTCCCTGACTGCTTTAGTGACTCTGTAAACGTTGCGGAGTTTTCGTGTCTTTTTTTTTCCCTTCCTGCTAGATGAAGTGGGTTTGGTTTTTATTGAATCAGTTCCCTCCGAGGATAGAGGTTGCGAGTGGATAAAACCTCTTTCAATCCCATAAAAATGCCGTCAGGGGATTCACTTAAATTTATTTAATCCTGTGCACTTTATCGCGGTCACTTCATCATGGCAGGTAAGTGGATGCTAATGGATCCCTTCTTTTTATGGCCTGCAGCCTCCTGGAATTAGATCCCCCAGCTGCAAATCTCTCGTTTGTGGCTGGCATTTTATCTTCTTTCTTTTATTTGATTAGCGGAGGGAGTGAGAGGCAGGACGCCCGTTTCAGAGAATTAATGCCAGGACAGCTCGTTGCTCTAATCTACTCTGACCTTCTGGGTGGCACCAGCCAAAATTCCACCTGGAGGAGACGCTCTGAGGGAGTCAGGACATGAAATCCTCGCTCCATCCCTCCCATCCGGGTGAGCCGGGTTCTCCTAGTCCGGGTTTGGATTGATAAAACCACGCAAAGCTTCTGCTCTTCTCCGCCTCGGCGATGAGTCAGGGTTGATGTGAATTTGCCTCCTCTGATGGCCTGATTCACTCTGCTCCAAACCTGACAGGCCCTTTTCGCTGAAACGTTGAACTTCATTGTCACCAAACCATTTTCTTTTATAAAGTCGAAGTGTTTGGGTGCTTTCGGGTGAAGGTTGTTGAATTGCCTGCTCCATTAATGCTTTTAAAACAGAGATTTTTTTTTTCCTGTGCTGTCACAATTTTTTATTTTTTTTTTCCCTGAACCTGCTTTAGTATTTAATTTTGGCTGCTAAATCTGGAGGCTTGTYCTCTCTGACCTCTGAACTTCAGCCTCAGGCTCAAGGATGAGGGATTTCATGTGGTCCKGCCCCACCTGGGAGCTCCAGCACCTGCAATGCTCTGAAATCCTTTCTCACCAGAAAAATACATTATCCATGTTTAGCATCATGAGGTGTGGTGCCTGCACTGAAATTCAGGCCAGCTTTGGAAAACCTGAAGGCTGTAGGTTTGTGTTCTGGGGCATCACCGTGTTGTCCCCAAGGGCAGCAGAAGGGACATCTGCAGATCTGTCCCAGAGCACTGAAAGGCTCCTCAGGCACTCGTGGAATGCATTATAGGGTCTTATCTGTAGGAAAACCCTCCCTGGGGGGTAAAACATGGATATTCCCCATGGCAAAATGTCCTTTTACAGTGSCAGAAACCCAAATCAATCCCAATTCCAGAATAGAAAAAAGGGAAAAAGCAAAGCCTGGTGTGGGGAAAATTACCCGGGTGGTTGGTGGCATGGGAGGAGTGGTGTTTGTTGATTCCCAAAGGGATTTATGGCTCTTGGAAGGGATCCCCCGCATGCCAGAGCACTCCACAGCAAACACTTCCCTCCCGTGGCCCCCGGGCTGGGGAAGGCTGGTGTCAGAGCGTTAATGGAAAAACTAAATAACGCTGGAAACGCAGAAGCATCGGGTGAAAAACAGAGGGTTTGAGTTATTAAGGAGCCCTCTCGTCACTCGCTGCGAAGAGAGAGGGGGAAAGGGAGGGAATATTGGTGTTTGGGAAGCCCAATTATTTCTGAACTGCAGACAGTCTTATTAACTTGGGCAGAAAATTAATTACTCTAATTAGAAAAACTCATTGGAGTTTGGTGAGGAGTTAGTGGGGGGGATGATTGTGGCGAGGGGGGAGCTGGGGAGTCACAACAGCCGTGGGAGGGAGGGGACAGAGGGACACGCGAGCAATGGGGGAGCTGCTCAGATTAATGGGAGAAAAGAAGAGATAGCAGAGAGGAAGGGAGATTTTTTTTAGCCATAATTGTCTAAATTTAGCAACTTCAGTCTTTAAAAAACATGAGTATTCTTATACGTGCACACATATATATACATATAAAATATATATATGTATGCACAGGCTCATATATACATAAAATATATCTGGAACGTTACGCAGAGATTTATCCGACTTTCCGTGGGTGGCTGTATTTATTTCCGATGTGCCAGCCCGTCAGCATGGGGGGTTGTTAGAAAGTGCTGGGTGGGTGGGTTGTTTTTTTATTTTTTTATTTTTTTTTTATCTTCACGGATTTATGGAGTCCTTAAAACATCTGTTCCATCCTGATTCCACAGCCCTTCAGCAGCTCGGGGAGAGGGAGATGCTCCTTGGCGGAGCTGTCTGGCTGCGCGCGGTTTGGATAAAGATGCGTTTGCTGAGTGTTAATAGTGGTGATGGAGGAAAGGGGAGCAGGATCCTTCTTTGCAAGGGATCTCATGGAGGAAATCCATCCAGGATTGATGCTGGAGAGGAAAAATGCTGTGGCGTGGGAGCAGGAAATCAGGATTTGGGATTTTTGATGGAGTCTTGTAGGAGTTTAGTAAGAAATCAGCTTTTCCCTTCTTTCCTCCTGTGAGCTGTGGTTACAAAGGGAGTGTATTCACTCAAGCCCTACATAGGTGAAGACAAGTGCTTGATTCCCAGGCAAATTGTAAATTTGGGATTCTTCCAGCCCTGTGCAGGGCCAGGAGCTGGATTCAATGATCCTTATSGGTCCCTTGCAACTCAGGATATTCTCTTTCTATGATCAACTCAGTAATACTGAGGTCAGAGATGTGGTGGTCAGGACCTGGTGGTCAGTCTCCTCATCACAAAACCCAGCAGACAGTCTGGTAATATTAAAAAAAAAAAAAAAAATCCAAAAATTGAGATAAAGGACAGATCTGGATGAACTGGAGCTCTGGATGAACTGGAGCTCTGTGGTGTTCGGGATCCTGCTGTCACCACTTTGCCAAGCTGAGGCAATGTTCTGGTGCAACACCAACCTGTGCATAGAAGGGATTGTGCCTGCATTTACAGCTCAGCTGCAGCCCTACACGGAGCACCCYGTACCCCAATCCTGAACCCCAGAGCAGGTGCCCGTGGTGACATTGTGGGATTGGCAGTGGCTGAGCCGACTCCCCGGCTTTTCCCCAGTGCCTCTGCTCTGCTGCCTTTGCTGCCTGTTACTGAAATAACCTGTCAAGCTCTCGCTAATAATGAGCCATAAGTCAGATTCTCTCTGGTAGGTTGCCCTGGGTGTCTATCACAGTCTTTAGGGGTGACCCAATTATGGTAATTGGCCAATTTTGCTACCGGTGTTCAAAAAGAATTGCCAAACAAAGGAGGAGAAATCAAAGCTCCCTAGAAATTAGCASAAACCCCAAATCTAGCTATTTTTCAGACCCTCTTTTTAAAGGCATGAGGTGCCTTTAATATTAACCTTCTCAGTCTGATACCTGCAGAGAAGAGTGAAATAAAATCCCAGATGCAGCGGATCACGTCAGTGATGCTCCACTCGGGTACCACATCGTGTACTCCATCCCCAGGATTGCTCACAACCCAGAGSCACGGACATTTGTTCAGCTTCAGAGCCTGAAACTATGTATTTGGAGCAGTAGTTTCCCTCCCACTCAGTCATGAGACCTTGRTTTGGCAAGAATCTCTCAGATTATACAGAGATGGACTCAAAGGGGGAAGGCAGAGGAGAGATTTCTTTTCCACCCAGCTGTGTTTGACATGTACCTTCAGTTAGTCAGGGCAAGATAAAGGGAATAAAGAACAATTTTAGCCCCATCCTTGCTCCTTTCCATCCGCCACCACCCACCTTCTCTTTCCCTACTCCTTGGCCTTGTGCAGAGCACCGGTATTATTTCTGCATCAGAATAATAATAATACAGAGAGAACACACTGCTCCGACTGCTGTGACCTCCTGCCCAGCGGGCTCYGCGGAAACGCTGCTGGAATTGCAACTTGGCACCGAGCTTTGTAGTGAAGGATTGCTCCTGGCTAATCTATAATTTACAAAACACACTCAGATTCATTTTTTATGGGCTGTTTTTGATATGATGCCATTTAAGAAGCGGAAAGAAACAACGCACCTTTTTAAAGGTTGCTTCTGGTTCCGCTTGCTTCTTTTTTTCCCTTTCTTTTGGGAGGGCACGTTATTTTTGCTGCTGTTGCCATCTGGCCACAGAAAGGGAATTTCTTCCTCTCGCAGGTGTCTGGACTATTCCCTGTAGTGCTGGGGACAGAGCTCATGCACAACCTGTGCCTTCAGCATCCAAACTGGCTGTGCCCACAACCCTCTGCCTGTTGCTGTTGGCTTTTCCCGTCTCCACTGGCTTGGGATACATCTTTAAAAGGARGAAAATGATGTTTTATTCCCCCCTCAGCTTTTGTTCAGGAAGGCTGGGCAGGGATAGAGAGGGAGAAGCCCTGGGAGATGCTGACACCCTGCTGACATCCCCAGGGTGATGCTTGGACTTCCCACCTGTATCACCATCCCATCCCTCCTTCAGCCTCCTAAATCTGGAGCACTGAAAAGGGGATATAAAACTCCTGATATGCCAGGAGGAAGTTTTTCTGCTGGTGGTGGGGTGGCTCAGCACAGGGGGCAGAGCCTTTTTGGGGGGACCAGAGCATGTTTCTCCRGTGGCAGTGCTTCTCCCAGGTGTTTTATTGCCTGCAGCCTCCTCTCCTCTTCCGTGTGCCATTTTATGGTGCCCCTTCCTGACTAATGCAAATCCCATCCGGCATATATTAGCGGGAAGGGCATCGTTAGCAGGAAGAGCAGCGCTTTGAAAAACCAGCCATGAATCTTCCCGGGCTCGCAGGGCTCCGTGAATAGCACGGGAGGGATTAAATACGTTCATCTTTACAATCCAAAGGGAAAGGAAGAGGTTTCTCATCAGCCCCTGGCTGCAGCGTGYCCATGGTAGGATGATGGAGCTATAATTAAACTCCTCCCCGGCGGAGACTGAGCTGTTTTTTGATCCCCCATGAGCTGCCCAGTGTGGGAAGCAGTGTCTGGAGCAGGAAAAGCTTCCTKTCTGTTGATAAATAGAGGCTGTGATCCTCAGCACGCAGGTGCTGGGATGCAGGGAGCACCAGCAGACCTGGAGCTCGTTTATATCCCTGCACAGGCTGGAGCCGGGGTGTTTTATGCTTCCCTTCATCCATGAAAACAGGGAATGCCAGCCCACTGGCGAGGAGATCCATGCTCCTCCAGAGATGGAGGGGAAACAGCTTCACTCTCCTGACATTCCCATGCAGTCCCAGAGATCTGCAGCTGTTGTATTAGTCAAACCTTGAGGACAGAGGGGCACAAACCACTTTCTGTGTCATCCAGATTTTCAGGGTGGGTGCTGTTGCATCAGGTGTGTGATGGGAGATGAGCACAGATCACATTTACAGCTGATCCATGGAAACTTGGTCACCTACAGTGGGACAGATGGATCAGTGGGGTCCTGGTGCTAAGAAATGGTTCAGGTATCCCAAACCCCCTGAGGAGGGTGGGTTATGGAAGGGGAAGGTGGTCCTGGGTGTGTCTGGAAGGAGAAATGGAGTGTGAGACTGTTGGAACAAATCTGGAGGAGGCCATGGAGAAACTCCAGGGGCTGAAGACCCTCTGCTCTGGAGCCAGGCTGGAAGAACTGGAGGTGCTCACCTGGAGAAGAGAAGGCTCCAGGCAGAGCTCAGAGCCTCTTCCATAACCTAAAGGGGCTCCAGGAGAGCTGGAGAGGGACTGGGACAAGGACCTGACAAGGGACAAGAGTGACAAGACAAGGGTGAATGGTTTTGCACTGACAGAGGCAAAGATTAAATGGGATATTGGGGAAAAATTGCTCCCTGTGAGGGTGGGGAGGCCCTGGCACAGGGTGGCCAGAGAAGCTGTGGCTGCTCCTGGATCTCTGGAAGTGCCGAGGGCCAGGCTGGACAGGGCTTGGAGAAACTTTGTCCAGTGAAAGGTGTCCCTGCCCATGGCAGGGGGTTGGAACAGGATTATCTCCAAGGTGTGTCCCAACCCAAACCATCCTGGGATTCTGTGAAACACCGTCTGACAGGGGCTGGCAGGATGGGACGTTCCTGTGGTGATGCTGTGACGTCCGTCACTGGGTGAAGGGGCAGCAAAGTTAGTGTCTGAGCAGGAGTAAAGCAGGAGTAAAGCAGGAGTAAAGCTGCACTAAAGCAGGAGTAAAGCAGGCTCTGGGAAGGAGCACGTGAGCGAGGAGCAGTGAACAGAACCAACCTGATAATGAATGCTGCTGTTACAGCACCTGTCACAACTGCTCAGCAGTTTAATACTCTGCAATTTCAGATGAGAGAAACATCTTTCGCTGATGATTGCCGTTTCTTTTCTTTTTCTTTTTTTTTTTTTCTTTTAAAGAGGAAAAATATTCCATTCTCTCGGTGTTTGCTTTCCATTCATCCTTTTTGTAAATGTGGGGAAACTGAGGCAGCATATTGTACCAGCAGTCCTGGGGGTGAGGAGCAGTGTGGGCTCCCGTGGTATCGCTCCCCAGCTTGTAAATTCTCGTAAAAGGACTTTGCAATGTTCTTTGTTGAAGTCCACGTAGCCCTGACTCTCTGCACAGTTAATATTTAGGTCAGCAGAATCTAATTCCTTTTAAAATCATAATATTATCATTGTAATTGCAAATGTTTTCATTAGGCGCCGGCACTGGGGAGCCTGGCACAAGCCTGCAAAGAGCCTTTGTTTCCTGCTCGGCTGTCCTGCCTCCAAAGGAACAGCAAGAAATGCTCTGTCCCTCTTTATATCCCATCCCCAAACCTGTGGCTGRTGCAGGGATTTGTGGCTGTGCCCTGCCAGCATCGGAGCAGGGACAGGGACAGGACGAGTGGCATTGCCAGGCTGTCATTTGAGCGTCGCCTCCCCCTGCACTTCCAACTCAGTGGCAGAGAGAATTAGCTTTCCTTAAGTGAGTGATTGTGTCTCCGAGTCAGGGCTCTGCTTCCAGAGAATAAAACAAAACTCTCCGGGGATCCGGTCTTAATACCACCTGCCTGGGAGTCCTGATAGGGGACTTAGYGCCGGAATGAATATTCATCCTTTGCGGTGCGAGTTGTGATCCTGCTCCCCGTTTCGGGAGGGATGATGGCCCTTGCTGGGAAGGATGGTGTGGGGATGGCTTGCTTTGGGATGGGGAGCAGAGGAGGGGCTGCCTGCTCCCAAATATCCCCAATATCCCCAATATCCCAAATATCCCAAATATCCCCTGTTACAGGGTCTGTAATGGAGAAGGAGCAGAGGAGGGGCTGTCTGTCCCCAAATATCCCTGTCCCAGGGCTGTGACGCAGGAGGAATTGAGGAGGGGCTGTCCCCAAATATTCCAAATATCCTAAATATCCCAAATATCTCCTATTACAGCGGCTCTAATGCAGAAGGAGACGAGGAAGGGCTTTCTGTCCCCAAATATCCCTGTGCCAGGGCTGTGACACAGGAGGAACTGAGGAGGGGCTCTCCCCAAATATCCTAAAGGTCCCAAATATCCCAAATATCCCCTATTACAGGGGCTGTAATGGAGAAGGAGACAAGGAAGGGCTGTCTGTCCCCAAATATCCCTGTGCCAGGACTGTGACRCAGGAGGAACTGAGGAGGGGCTGTCCCCAAATATTCCAAATATCCCAAATATCCCCTGTTACAGGGGCTGTAACGAGAACGAGCAGAGGAGGGGCTGTCTGTCCCCAAATATCCCTGTSCCAGGGCTGCAGCRAGCTGKAGTCCTGATTTTCAGGCAGGGCTGCTGARATGCTGATTTAGGTTGGGACGAGGCAGAAAAAGTGATTCCACCTTCTCCACGCACTTCCTTCTGTCCAGTCTAGAGATCCAGGACATTCAATCTCCAGGAAGAGAATTTCACATGGCCATCATCCATCAGTCTGTCTGCAATACCTGCATGAGCATCCTGGGATATTTCCTGTGCAGGAATTGATCCTTTATCTGGAAATACTGAAGAAAAAAATGGCAGGAATCAGAGCTCCTTTGCAGCTTGATTGTCCCGGGCTGGGAATGCAGGAAGCTCTGCCAATCCCTGTGGCAGCCTGCTGGAGATAGCTGGACGCTGTTATTCCTTGATTAAATAACATTTTTGTTTTTGCAGCGGTTAATCCATCCAATTCCYTCAGCACGTTGCTGCTCAGCGATATCCGCCTGGGATAATTGGGATGGGGGCATCTCCCACCCCCTCCCCAGCAYCAGAGGATTTCAAACACAATTTTTTCTTGCAGTTTCCCTCTCCAAAATCACAACCTGTGCAAACTCTGCCTCGATCAAATCTATCAAGCCCCAATTTCTGTTGATCAGGGAAATGGCCTCGGAATTGGCCCCTTTAATGGGAACGCGGYTCTCGTGCAAGAGTTGGAATTAATGGCAGTGCCCTGCTGTGAGCTGGCAAGTTGGGCATTTGCTTCYAGTTACAGGAAATTGCCATAATTTCTGCTCCATGTTCCTCTCAAGTGACACTAAACATCTTTTTTTTTCCCCCCCTTATTTATTTATATTGGGAGAAGAGGATGGTACGTGGGCACTTCTCCCCACCCRAACTCTTGTCTTGTTTTCATGGCAACCCCTGCTTAGCAGCAGACCTTTTGTGTGCTGAAAAAGGGAGGGAGAAGGGAGGTCTGGAGGGAGAAAAAGATGCCTGAGAGGGAGAAAAGGCTGGAAATGAGATGTGAAGGGCTGGTTTCATCAGTGGGACCCTTGGATGTTGAGACTGCTGTGCCTCTCTGGTGTAACCAAGCTGGGGAAACTGAGGGGTATCCCAGGAAATGTCYGAATGCTGGGGATGGAGCACTGGGATCTTCCTCAGGGTGCCATTGTTGCCTAAAAATCTGCCTCACCTGAAACAGAGGCCAGACAAACTTAAGAGAATGAGAATAGACAACTTTAATCCAGGCCTAACAGCCCGCTGGTACATTAGGGCAGACAAAGCCTCCTCCTGGGGCTATACCCAAAATGGATYCTGAATCATGTGATCTTCACTTTTTATAAGTTCTGTCTTATTAACATATTCAGCCCCAATTCTCCAATGATCTTCAGATCGTTATGTCAATCACCCCAAACTTGCTCCCCCCAATTCTCTGTTGTTTCCACATTTTGGTGCTCTGAGGCAGCGAGGTGTCTTTGGGTTCAGGCTCAGAGAGGAATTGTTTTGTCTAAAGATGGGAGAACGGTAGTTTTTAGTGCTATAATAGAGAAGTAAAAGAATACAGATGCATGAAATACAGAAACTAAAAGTCCTGAGGCATCACCATTCCCACAGAGCATTCCCTCCTGGTGCTCAGAGCCATCCAGCAGGAGTGGCTTCTCCTGGCAGAGCCCCTTGTCCCACTGCAGGGAGGCATCTCCTCGGGTGACCCCTGGAACAGCASCTCTGTCACACTCAGCTTTGCCAGGGGACATCAGTTTCCCAGTTTAGGTGCTGGAATACAAATGTGTCAACATCCCACCCCACACTTGGAATGCTGTGGGTCTGGACTGTTTGTTTATCCCTGCCTGGAGATCATCCTCATCCCCCCCCCCCGGATGCTCCATTGAGTTTGGAGCTCTTATTTCCTCCTCTCCTACTTGCCTGGGGAGATCGAAGCACCAGAGCTCCAGGGGGYTTTGCTTCTGGTTGTAAAAACAGAGAAAATAGTGAAGTGGAGGGAGGGCCACAAAGATGGATGTGTGGAGGTTTCCAGAATGTTTAGCACAATGTGGGAAGCACCAGGAAAGGCTGAGGAGGAGATGAATAATTTYGTCTTTGCAGCAGGTTGGAAGAGTGTGAAATAAATAAGAGCCACAGGAGCAATGAGGGCCCTGCTTGGGATGGGGAAATGCCCAGAGCTGGAATCAATGCCTGACCTGATATTCGAGCACTTGACTCCTCGACCCTCCTGCTGGCTGTTCACCATGTCCTGAGGGTTTTCCATAATTCAAAGCAAAAAGATGAGCTGAAATCTCCAGGCATGGGATGTCCTTGAGTGTTCAACACCAGYAGTGCTGGAGGATGGGGGATCCCACATTCCCTGGCACGGTGACAGAGGGGCCCTGGCTCTTTCCTTGGGTGCCTCTCCCTGCGACAGACTCTGCAAAACCCAAACAAGACAAGGGAGTTTCTTTCTCCACCTTTTGACATGATTTCTCTGGCTGTTGTTTTCCCTGGGCTCGGTGTGGTGCAGGATGACTTATCCCTGCTCAAGTTAGGATSCTTTTATTTCCAGCCAGACCTGGCCCTAAGTCATGCAGTGCTCCTTCGACAGAGCTGTAAATTCTCCACAGCAGCCTGGCAGCCAGTGAACAGGGTGAGGACACTGGCAGAAATGAATTTCTGGGATTATGAAGGGCATGAATCTCTTGGTATCCACTTCAAGGTGCAGGGGTCACAACCCAAAAACCCTGAAGCATTTTTGGGGCTGTTTGTGTAGGAAAATTGGATGAGGTGGTTTTCTTTTCTCCCTGAGGGGATATTGTCTTAAGGAATGATGGCAGGATGGCAGAATAGGAGAGGAAAATGCAGAGGAGTGCACACAGGTGTGTGTTGAGAAATCTGTAAATAATGTTTTAAAATTTAAAAAAAAAAAAAAAATGATATGCAGCTGTGAAGATCCCAAATTGGAGAAGGCAGAGCGTATATCGCCGGGAGCTGCCTGCCAGCACCAGCAGGTCCCAGTGGCAGTGGCCCAGGAAGGTGGAAAGTGGAACCTGATCCTGGTTTTTCCCATGGAAAAATAAGGACAAACCCCACAGCTGTGATTTTGGCAGCGCATTAACAAAATTGGCTKCTGAGGGGAGGAGCTGGTTTGTGTGCTTGGGGCTCATGTTTGGTTTTCTGATGGTGTGTGAGTGTTGGTGAGGCCTTTTGAGGATTCCCAGACACCCCTTTTTGCTGGAAAAATGCCYCCCACTTTGCTCTGGGGTTCCTGCCAGGAATTCTGGGTGAGCTCTTCACAGCCCTTGTGTGTGTGTGTGTGTGTGCCCATCTGTAAGGGTGTGCTGTCACCACTGTTCAAGGATCATGGAATGGTTTGGTTTGGTTTGGTTTGGTTTGGTTTGGTTTGGTTTGGTTTGGTTTGGTTTGGTTTGGTTTGGTTTGGTTTGGTTTGGTTT
>NW_026623606.1:87435-104378 GCF_030028575.1 Malurus melanocephalus
CTCTCCTTCTGCCCCTCTGGACCAGCCAGAGCCATCCTGCCATCCCAGCTGACCTTCTTAAAAGGGATCAACCACTGTCAAATGAAGAGATGAAGAGTGAAGGGAGGAGCTGGGAGCCGGAGGAGGAGGAATGAAATTAGGAGCAGATATTAATAACCATGTTAAATATTTATCTGACCTCCTTTCACATGATCCTTTTAAATGGTGACCCAAAAAGCTGATGTGCTAATATTCGCACTCACTCTCCTTTCTGCCTCTCTGTCAAAGCTTTGGGTTTGAGCAGGAAAAAAAYGATTCCTTTCTCACCCTCTTGGGCTGGGCTGTGGGAGAAATGGGGGTCCCACAGGAGACTCCATTAATAAAGTGGCACTGATAATGATGATGGGCTCGTACTGGTGGCCTTCTACCTTAATGATGCTCATTCACACCTGACTGAAGGATTTATGTTGGGTTTTAAAAAATTTCCTTTGCTTGTTTTTCAAGCCATCGTGCTCTGAATGGCTCCAGGCATTTTGAGCTGTAGCTGGGGGAAACATTCCTGCCTTGAAACCTCCAGCTCCAGCTCAGGGACAGGAGCGTTATCAGCTCAGTGAATGTACAAGTCATTAGAAAAGGTTGCTGAATTCCTGACTGGTTTTCCTCCTCCACACCCGAAAGCCGGTTGTGTTGGAGTGCAGAAATGTCTGCTGTGGTTTGACCTGTGCAGAGGAAGATGAGAGTGGGAGAGTGCATGGGAGCGACAGGGTTTTGGTTGTGGCAGGTCTGAGCTGGGGTGCAGGGCAAAAGCAGCCTTAACTGAGGATAATTTTAATTCAGGGAGCTCCATYGCGTGTTTCTGATCACATTTTTGCTGTTTTCCACTTAGCCCTCAGCTTTCCTCCTCTCATCAGCTCCTGAATTGCAGGAGCATCAACTGTGCATCCAAACTGCTCCGTGTTTTCCATCACCTCATCAGCCTGCYTTTTGCTGCCGAAGTGCCTGCTGTGCTCTCCCTCTTGTTTTCGTGGCTCAAAGCCTGCAAAAAGCCCTTGAGAACAATGTGAAATATCCTCTCATATTATAGTATTTGTCTTTTTAAAGGAAGCCGAATCCATTAGAAGCAGGACTGAATGCAGTAGCGGGATTTTTCTAATCTTGCCGCCATCAGCCCCCTGGGATGAGCCCCTTTCAGTCGGCTTGACTGGATCCTCTGGGATTTAATTCGTGTTTCCAATTCAAACATCAGTTAAGCCACAGCATCTCCTCTCTTGGCCTCAGTTTCCCCTTTGCAGGATGGAGCTGRGGGCACTTCCCAGCTCTGAGATCCAAACCTGGGGAGTCTTCCCCTTGCTCCAATGTCCTGCAGAACCAACAAGAATTTCAGTGGGGCAGCAGCTCTTTTTGGGGTTAAATGGATGGATTTAGGGATAAAAAGTGGTGTTTGAATCCACTGTCAGAACCCAGAGGCCCTGGGTTGCTCGGAGARGATGTTCCYCATCCCTGGAAGTGTCCAATGCCAGGCTRGACAGAGCTTGGAGAAAGTTCTGGAAGGTGTCTTTGCCCATGGCAGGGAGTTGGAACAAGATCAGCTTTAAGGTCCCTTCCAACCAACCCATTCCATGATTCTATGATTTTTCCTACAGAATGGCATTTTCCAGGACTGTGCCTTKTAAAATTAACTGTATTTATTTTAGGGAAGAAACAAATAACCCCTGGGGGTTTTTTTTGGTTTTTTTGTTTGTTTTTTTTTTTCCTTGCATTCCTGAACTTGTCCTGGATGGAGATTTCCACCGAGAGTCTTTCATTGAGTCCCCATCCCCACCGCCTCCAGCAAAACAGAAATGTGTTTAATCTTCCTAAATGTAATCCTGTTGTAGAACAGGAAATTCTCCGCTGGTCAGAGAGGATATTAAGATGCCTGCGCTGAAAAGTGTTTGAAATTATCATCATTAATCTGGAAATGATTATTGCTTAGTTCAAGCTGAGTAACGTGAAAAATAAAGTTAACCTGAAGTGTATACGGGGAAAAGTAAATTGGATTTTTTAAAAAGCTCTCGTTTGCCTAATGGAAGATAAGATTAATAGCACAGCTTGGGAATTTAGAAAAAGTGCAGGTTTCCAAAATTTAAAAGCAACTGGTGTTTAAGATGTTTGGAAACCTCCCAGTTGGGGAGATTTCTGTCCAAGCCAAAGTATTCCATGAGTGTTCCATTAATTGGAGATGGGTTCATGGAATAAACTGGAGGTGAACTGGCAGGGGGGCTCAGGCAAAGGGCAGGGGTTCAGGTGTGTGAGAAGGGCTGCAGGCTCCTGATTTCACCCTCCATCAGTGAGGAGGAACCGGAGCCTCCCCTGTGAGCAAAGCCAAGGTGTCCAGCAGTGACCTCCAGGAGAGGCTGGTAATGAGGAGTGGCTTGGAAACCCCACCTGGAGACCTGGGGATTCTTCCAGAACCTCTCCCTGAAGGATTTTGAATTATCAGAGCCTCCCTTGTCACTGTCTTTAACCAGATTTGGGTTAGTTTGGGTTKGCTTCTACTTCTGAGCTGAGCCAGAGCCTGCAGATGGAGGAAGCCATGTGATGAAAAGGAGGGCTTTGGGAGGAAGTTCTTTTCTGTGTGTTTTGAGCWGGGATCTGAGGTAATTGCTGCTCTTCCCCTTTCTGTCAGTCCTGTCTCGAGTTTGTTGTTGTGAGCTCTCCATGGTCTTTTCTCTGATTTGGATCTCAGAACCACCTCCTGCTGACACCTGCAGATCTCTGATAGCACCACAGTCATAAATCCTGCCTTTCTCTCTCCTCCTTGATCCCTGCTGCTGATCCTGATCCCCAGGTCCATGGGGGCAGCAAAGTCATGTCCTCAGCCTTGTCCAGAGCTTGTGCTTGCACTGACGGAAGGTTAATACCGATGGGGTTTCACAACTTTTTGATTTATTGTCTTTCGGCGTTCATCACTCTTTTCTTTAAATTAAAACTCCCTCCAGATGGGGTTTGTGACACAGATTTATTGATCTGCAATAAAACCTCCCTCATAACCTGTACAGCTGCCCATTCATCTTTCAGTGAAGGAGGGATCATTTCTCTGTGGATGTCCCAAGAATGAAAGCGAATTGTTAACTTCTTCCCTCTTATGCTTGTCTGGTTTCTTCCACAATTTCCACACTTCATCTCAAGTCRTTTAGAAGCCTCTAGATGGGAACAACATCAGTTCTGAGCTACTCCTTCTGTCTTCAGGTGGGGTTCTTGGTGTTGCCCTGTGCAGAGCAAGAAGTTGAACTTCAGTGGTGCTTGTGGATCCTTTCMAACTCAAAATATTCKAATTATTCTTTGATTMAGGTRCCCAGAAKGYGATGTGGTGGCAGAAAGGGCACCTGGAAAAGTCCCACGGGATGGTACAAGACAGAAAAGTCTATTTTAGATCCCACAAGTTCCAGTGAGCTTCTACCCCTGATTCTGATGGGGTTGTGCAGAGGGAGGGAGTAATGACCAAAGTTGTGTGGCTTCTCTGGTGCAAGAAACAGCAATAATCAGATGCTGGAATGAATTCTAGCATGATGAGGTCTCTGGAAGTTGGAATGATCTCCCTGTGGCTTCTTGCAGTCACTTGGAATTTGTTGCACAAATGCCTCAATTTCCTAATCTAGRAGGAACCCAATCAGAAAGTGTTCAGTTTGCTGTGATGGGATTTTGCTCAAGTTTGGGTTTTTTAGTGATGTTATCACACCTTCCATAATGGTTTTGATCGTGGGCCTGAATCATTGGCAAAGCTGGTTGTTCTGAGAAGTGTGTCCAGAAGAAAAATGTGTCTGTGATGAAAATATCACAGAATCCCAGACTGGTTTGGGATGGAGGGGACCTTAAAGCTCATCCTGTTCCAACCTCCTGCCATAAGCAGGGACACCTTCCACTATCCCAGAGAGCTCCAAGCCCCGTCCAGCCTGGCCTTGGACACTTCCAGRGATCCAGGGGCAGCCACAGCTTCCCTGGGCACCCTGTGCCAGGGYCTCYYCACCCTCACAGRGAAGAATTTCTTCAAAATATCTAATCTWCACCTGMTCTTTGYMAGTTTGAAGCCATTCCCCTTGTCCTGTCACTACATGCTCTTGTAAATAGTCTCTCCCCATGATGTTGAAGTATTGAGTAACTGCAATTTTAGGCAGATTGATAAAAAAACATTTCCTCAGAACACATGCTAAAGTCTAGACTTGCCCAACCAAATTCTTCTTCCTGAGTTTCCCAGCAGAGAAAGATRAAAATGAAGTAGAAGGCAAAATTTCAGTGGCCTGAAGCCAGCCCCTCAAACTTGGATTTGTGTGTGAAGTCTGGTTCCTGACTTGATAGACCTGATACTTAACAGCCTCGGGAATCACGTAGAGCTGCTCATTCTTCAGGAAGCAAATGGGATTAGGGAAGGATCAGTCGTCCTGACAATTGGAACAGGGTTTTTTTTCAGGTGCCTCAAAGCACAATGCTGTGTGAAGCAGGATTATGGAATGCCTGCCCGAGCTCACTCGATGCATTGAATGCATATAAAGACAGCCTGWGCAAGGCTGGCAGGTGTTGGCTGAGCACATGAAGGATCATTTTGGGCAACTGCCTTGACCCACMTACATCCCTTCAGGTCACAGAATCATMAAATGGTTTGGATTGGAAGGGACCTCAAAGTTCATCTCATTCCAACCCCCTCTAAATCAGATTGCCRAGGTCACAGCTATTCCCAGAAATGTCTCAGAACTGATGTTTCACCTGAATTCTAGAGRTGGTCAAAGCTGTACCAGCAGCTTTGGAGGACACGGGGCAGGTGGAGCTGTCGGAGAAGCACATGTGCTGATGGGGAGGTGAATGGATGGATGAATGTTGRGTGGGAAAGATCTGAGAGCTGGACAGAGGGGTGAGCAGTGCCCATGGATAACTCAGGATGAGAGCTGGCCGGGGCTGGGGCGCTTGGGGAGGCTGGGTGAGTGTTGAGTCAGAAGGGAAGGCTCTGTCATTTGTCACCA
Source organism: Malurus melanocephalus (assembly GCF_030028575.1). Classification (NCBI taxonomy): domain Eukaryota; kingdom Metazoa; phylum Chordata; class Aves; order Passeriformes; family Maluridae; genus Malurus; species Malurus melanocephalus. Next base: position 92,412 of record NW_026623606.1, read on the forward strand.
TAATCAGGAAGCCAGGCTGAGAAGGTTTTAATCACTGCGCACGGAGCTGGAATGCAGAGCAAGTTTATGGTTTACAGTGAGCGGACTGACACAGCTGATTGATGTCAAATATGTCATGATGTATATTGTAAAGCCAGGAGATTTAATGGTGTAACTCCATGGTAGTGTTGGAAGTGAGGAGCTGCAGAGCAGGRAGTGATGGATGGGCTCATTTACATGTAAAATTGCCGATGGCATTGACAGCACTGGTATGCRGAGGGAAGATAAGAGGGAGACAGTGAGATTCACTCTGACCCTGATATTGAAATATTAAAATACAGCTGTAGGATCATCTGGACTCTGCAAGGCGGCTGTGTGTCTGGGTGTGTGTGAGCACACAAATACTCATGGTTATAACTGCGTGCACCGGCGCTTGGGCAGGCAGAACAGCTCGGGGTGACTCCGGCACGGAGAGCTTGTGCTGCTCCTGCATTCTCAGGGAGGTGAATCCAGTTATTTCCCAGCTTTGGAGGAGCCTTTGTCCCTTTTTGGGGCAGTATTGCAGAGCAGAGGGAGATGGATTCAACCTGTATGGGTTGGGAAGAGCTTTGTCCGGAAATCACAGGCTGGCAGCCTGGGGCTCGGCGTGTCCCATGGCACAAGGCTGATGTTCCASCTTCAGTGCTCCATTAATGCAGATTCCTGTTGTCACCTGAACGTGTCAGSAGCAGGAGTTGCTTTTGTAGCTCAGCATCTCCTGTCTAATTTTGTTTAAGTGAGGAGGGGAAGCAAAGAAGAAGGGAAATTTGGGGCTGTGAGATGATACAAASTGAAGGTGGCAGAGCAGAGAGCCCAGCCTAAATAAACTGTCCAAGGATGTTTTGTTTTCATTACGCCTGCTGCAAACCCTCCCAATTCCTGGCTGTRTTCTGCAACTCCATCCTCCACTTAGTTCAGGATAACTCCACTGGGATTTGGTGAGCTGCTGGTAGGAGCCTGGGGAAGGTCATGAGGAGAAGGAASGGGGCAAATGGAAAGCCTGGAAGGGGGGCAGGAGTCCAGGAAGTTGCAGGCCTGTTTTGGGATGTTTCTATCAGGGTTTAACTCTCCATCACTCTCTCCAGCTAGAAGCCATTCTGCTGTCCCCCAGCACAGAGTACCTCCCTCTGGGGCAAACACCTCCAGGGAAGACAATGGATTCGACCCCAGGATAATTCATCCCAGTTATGTCATGGAAAAACTTCATGGGGCAAGCAAGGGAAGGGAAAAGCTGACTTGGAGAAGGCTGCAGGCACAGCCCAGGGAGGGGATGGATGTGAAAGAGGAGGTTATACATGTGCTTTGCCCCCARATGAGGGTTATTTACACAGCATTTACCCCCAAACACTTGGTCCCTGTTGTCTTTGGTCCCATCCCTCCTTTCAACCTTTTGGACAGTCACAGAAGGACCTAAACAGGGATGTGTTGGGTTGACTGAGCACCAAGTGAGCTGACCCTGATAGAAACACTTAAGAGGCTTTGCAGGGGATTAAGTGACTGTATTTTAATCTTGTATTTTAATTCGTTGTGGGGATGTGCCGCGGGTCTGCCTGGGGCTGTGGAGTCGCTCTCCATCCCCATCCCTGGCTCTGGATGCTCCTGGGACAGATGGACCAAGTGGAGCAGGCAAAAGACAGCATTTCCAGGAATTAATTTGCGTTGCTCTTTCCCTAAATGAAAAGCCTGATTTTAAAATTATCCTTGAAAAGGACTTTTTTTTTTTCCCCCTTAAATTTATGAACTGCTCTGTGGTCTTTGGAGACAATTATAAATTATAGAGCAGCCATATATCTGAGCCAGAGTTGGAGGGAAAGAGGCTCTGTCAGGAAGAGCAGCTGTAGGGGCAAGGGGAAAAGAATTTAGACTTTTTAGACATTTTTTTGACTTCCTGAGCTCATTTTGGTTCTGAGCCCAAATCCTTGGAAGATGTTGTRTATCCCATTTCCCATTAATTCTCACAGACTTCAGAAAGCCTTTTTCTGAGCAGAAATTGGGATTGCAATGCCAGATCAGTGCAGTGTCCTATCTCCAAAAGCTGCCAGTGGCAGATGCTCAGGGAGAAAAAGTACGAGAGAGTTATGCTGGAGCAATAAATTTTATCTGGGAAGTTGGCTGGGGGCTGCACAAACAATTATGCTTAACCTGTCCTTGCCCAGATGGGTTCCCGAGATAAAATAGAGGATCACAGGGATTTGAAATGTTGTTGGATGTGGGAGAATTGGAAGGGTCATCTGTGTCCCCGTGTAGCCCYGAGCATTAAGAAATGACAGGAGAATAGAGAAGGGCTGATGCTGGGTTATTTTCTTGCAATTCCTCTCTGTAGCTGCTTGAATTCATCTCCAGGACAAGAACATTGGGGCAGTCGCTGAAAGTGCTTCACAGAGCATCTGTCCTGAAAAAATTGATGGGGTTTTTTTGGATTTGGRGTTGCAGGRGGGARTTCCACCCCTGGTYTSTTGCAGGAGCAYTGCAGCYCTCCCCTCACCTCTSCTGTGCCTTCTCTGGGGATCCATAGGATCCAAAACTCTGATGCACTTGGGCTTGCCCCGATCCCAATGGACACACTGCTATTGCAGCATGAATTTGCCCATTTTCAGAGGGTCTGTTTGTGCCAGAACCACTTTGGCTCTAATTGCCCCACGTGGGAAACACGGATTTATASTGACAGCTGCCCAGTTTGTGTCACCAGAGCTGTGTCCCCAAGAGCCACGTGTCCCTCTCTGCAGCCCAGCTGATGGCAGGCAGGGACCTTCCCAGCTGGCTCAGCATTTCCACAGTGCTCTCCCAGGAAGGGCTGGGTTTCTCCTTGACTTGTGCCACATTTTTCTGCCAGAGCAGCATTTGTTAAAAAAAGGGACTGAGAGGGTTTAAATTATGGTTTGGTGCAACCCAGCAAGGCTGCCTTGATTTAGGATGGARTCCCCAAATGGTYTGGGTTGGAAGGGATCTTAAAGCTCATCCAGTCCCATCCCCAGTGCCATGGGCAGGKGACACCTTCCAYTGTCCCTGGGAGCTCCAAGCTCTGTCCAACCTGGCCTTGGGCACTTCCAGGGATGAGGCATCCTGATRGAAAACAGTRAGAGATGGAGTTTGAAGATTTTTAGTGAGTCAGCCAAGAAAGGAGAGACATTTTGGGGAGAATTGKCACAGCTGGTTTATGGCTTTGTGAGCTCCAGGGTACCGGCCCCGCATCCCTGTCCCTGCAAAGTGGGGTGAGGAGGATTTTGGGAGGTTTGTCCCTGCAATGGAGAGCAGCAGTGCATCCTCAGGGCATCCTCACCCCTCCTTGGGGTTTGTTCACCCTTGTGACGCTGCATTTTGCAGGTTGCATTAAAGATGTGATGTTTCCACCACCCACGAGCCCCTGCTGCCCTTCCCAGCATCTGGTGACAGGGACAGGTGGCTTTCCCAAGCATTCASGATCCTGATCCCCCCAGCTTCCCCTCAGCTCTCCTTTTGCCCTGTGCCACATCCCGATGGCCTCCATCCGTCCCACCATCCCTCACGTGGGAAGTCGAGGCCACTTTTTTGTTTGTTTATTTTAATTATCATCTTCCTCCGTGGCTCGGCGCTCCCGCGAGGGAGACGCCGTCCGTGTTAATGGGATTATGTGTGCTGTTTGCTGATGTGGACGTGTTCTCCACTTGCTCTCCCTTTGAATTTCACCCGGATAATTGATTTCTGTCTCTTTCTTGGCACTCGTTTTTGCGGCGCAGGGTGTTATTAGTCCCCTTTTGTTTCATTGCTGAGAGASGAAGCCTTTACACGGCAGCCCAAGCACAAACAATTGTTGAATCTCTGGTTTTCCTTATTAACTGACAGGAGATTCCAGGCAACTTGAAGCCCTCAGAGAGGCGTAATAACCTCAGTGATGGATTGAGAGCAAAGCAGCTCCTTCCCTCTGCCAAGAGGTTGGGTGGATTATCCAGGTCTCTGTTGTTGGTCRTGAACCCAAGTGGACTCTGTCTCCTGCCCATTCATTTATCCCAAGATGCTGCGAGCTGAGGGAGAAAATTATTCCCTGCTCTGCATATGAGGAGTTGAGGATGGGCTGAGATTCATGGCACTGGTGTGGAATTCCCTTCTGCCCTGGGAACAGAATCATGGAATGGTTTGGGTTGGGAGGGAGTTTAAGGCTCCATCCAGTGCCACCCCCTGCYTTGGGCAGGGACACCTTCCACCATCCCAGGCTGCTCAGAGCCCTGTCCAACCTGCCCTTGAGAACCTGGAGCAGCCACAGCTTCCCTGGGCAAGGGCCTCACTRTCCTCACAGGGAAGAATTTTCTCCCAATATCCCATCTAACCCTKCCCTCCCTCATCTTAAGGCCAYTCCCTCTTCTCCTGTCACTGCRRGTGACATCCCTTAARTGGGATGATGGAAGGTGGCTGGTTCTTCTCAACCTGGAGAACACAGATTTAGGAAAACCGTCTTTCCAGGAGAGCAGGACAGTTTCAAAGGAATATTTGAGCAGAACTAACAAATACAAGGAAAATTAAAACACTTCACAAGATTTTAAAATGTAATTGATCTTTTTTCCTCAAGGAAAACAAGTGATTTTCTGGCTCAGAATAGAAGATTGAAGCGTTGCTGAATTTTTCTTATGGTTAATAAGCAAAAAACAAATTAAAATTWAAAGGTCATGTTGACTTTGGCCCAACTTTTCTTGAGTTTGTGTAATTTGAGAATTATGGTTTATGGCTTCTTCCCCTCTCCTTCCCTACATGGGAAAGGGCAAAGTTTTTATAGAGCAGGAACAATTATTTTCTTCCCAACTTTTTTTTTTCCAACTGCAGAGATTTCCATAAGAACATCATGTCGAATGTCACACAAATGCTCTGAGCATGGAGAAGACTTTGGATTGTTAAAGAGGACTCAACTCCATGGGAGATAAATACAATTGAGTCCTCACTTATTAGATTGTCCTTTGCTCCAGTCTCTGGGCAGAAGTAGGATGAGCTCTCCCAAAACACAGGGAACTGGCTCCTCTCTCTGCCCTTCTGGCTCTTGGCTTTGTTTTCTTCTATTTGCATAATTTCTCGGCTTATTTTCCCTTCTTACTGTTTTTTCTTTTCTCGTTTCTCTTCATTTATTTCCTATTCTCTTGCTGCCGATTTTCTCTTTGATTTTTGCTTTGTTTCTTCCCTCCCTCACTAGCCTCGAATGCGGGGAGTATGAATGTGTGATTTCTAGAAGGAATAAAACCACTTAAGGAGGCAAAAAAAGAAACATTTTCTGTGCATCACAGTGTAAAATGTACAATAATCAAGCAGAACCACTCTAAATGAATTRTGGCAAAAAAACACAGATTACCAAGATGTCAAATACTATTAGAACTCAGATTTGTAGAATGAATGTATGCACAGAGGAAGGTTTTTATATTTTAGTTTATTTTAGCTTTGTTTGCTTTGTAAAGCAGAYTCCTGCCACTCCTAACAGCCGGGTTTGGTGCCTTGAATGAATTACTGATAAAAAAAGAAAAGCAGGACTTTCCCCCAGGATTTCTCATGATGTCAGGGTGCCAAGGTGTGACTTCTTGCAGGAAYTTCAGGTGTGTCCCTGTATGTGAGCAAAAGCCTCATTTCCTTGGAAGGGATTGATGATCCCTAATTCCACTGGAGAAGGGGGATGGAAGAGAATCACCACCAGGAGGGCCCAGAAAGAGGAATTCTGTCTAGGAATTGCTGACATGGACTAGAAAATCAAGGAAGGATGGCTTTAATTAGAGGTGTTCCTGAAGGGCCACGTATCTCACAGCATCCTCAAGAACTGGTGGAGTTGACAATTTCTTGGACCACTGGAAGAAGCCACCATGGCTGTTCATGTTAAATAGTCATAGAATCATGGAATACCCCGAGTCTAAAGGCACCAGTAAGGATTATCCAAGCCCAGCTCCTGGCCCTGCTCAGGACAGCCTCAGGCTCTCCAAACAGCCAAGTCTGAGCACCTCAGATAAGGGGGATATTTTCCTTGTCCAAATTTTATTACTATTTATTAATATTAATATTTCTCTCACCATTTTATTAATAAATATTGCTCTTGGATGAGTACAGTTATTTTTCCTTGTATGATGGAGTTTGGAAGGATGAGGAGTTCAGCCAGGAGACGAAAACTTTCTGAGTTTGGCCAACAAACCCAAAACTCCACCTTGTCAATGTTTGCTCTGGGGTGAGTTCTCTGAAGAGCACAAGGAGAGAGCACTGCTCTGTCTCTCTTTCATCGAAGCAGCTCCATTTTGCATGAATAAATATTTGTTGGGCCAGCAGGGATTTTATAGCCCATCAGCTCGGGCACTCAGCCGGGATGGAGGAGACGTGTGCTCAGGTCCCCGTTCCAGCGCGTGGTTAATTATTTATCTGCAGCAGAAYGGCTGAGAAGAGACTGAGACAAAGAGCCAGAGGCTGAGTCTGCAGCCTCAACGCTGGCATCTGGTTGCCAAGGGAGGCCATGAATTTTATCCCTGCAGATAAGTGGCTTTTTTAGGGTTCAAGTGGCTTTGCTGCTCTAGGTCTGAGCAGGAAGGATTAGGCTGGGTTTTAGAGATTGCTCCTGATTAGTTGGGTTGGTTTGGGCGAGTGGTAGTGGGGTTGTACTTTTCTAGGTGGAAATTTTCTAAGCTCTGGGAAAAGTGATGGCTCTTTGAAATGTCCAACTTTTTCCAGGTTTATTTTTTTTTTTTCCAGAGTGGGATAACTCTTTCCTTTCACATGTTGTCTATTTGACCTCTATGCTTTCTTCTCCCTCGAATGCGTTCCACCAGTTTTCCTTCTCAAAGGACAACTTTTCCAGCCTGGGTTATGTCCAGGCTATCATCTACCCATTTCCCAAGGAATGCCACATGAGAGGACCTGCTTTGTGCAGGGATCCTGGGACATCTCTTCCAAGAGCTCAACATTCAGCTGAGGTGGCTGTCGAGCCACCCCGTGAGTCCTGGACCAAAGGTCTGCAAAAAGRTCACTTTACTCCAAGACAGGCATTTAGCTTGAAGTGAGTTAATTAGCGGCTGAATTAAGTTATAGTCTCATAGACCCATGGCTTGCAGAGGTTTCTCCCATCCCTGCTTTTCCAGAAGGGCTGGCACTTCACAGATGTGGTGTAGCCTCTAATGAAGACACTCTCTGAAGTCTGAGTGTGTCCAGCYGTTCAGGCTCTCATCCTTTGCTATTGAGGGGGAAGAAAAAGGTCACCTTCCTTGACCTCCTCCAGGCAGATCTTATGCCAAAACAAAGCTGAAGCTCCTTGACAGAAAGGCTGGGAAGCAAATTAAACAATATAAAGTATTTGTCGACCCTTTGAGGCTTCTTCATTACTGATTTGCAAAATTATGCTACTCCTCCTAGTTAAAAAATATCTGGGATACTTTTAAATAATTCCCCAATCAAAACAATTGACTCAACTAGGGAATGCTTTAGAAAACTTGTTACTGGAGGCATCTTCTTATTAGTGGTTAATAAGCAATGATGCATGAGGTGTGCAGTMAGTAACAGGAGGTTCCAGCCTTCCTAAGGCTTTGGATTTTGTTTGTAAATGACAATAATTTCAAGGTGTAGGCTTAATCTAAATCTGGAGGAAGTTTAGGCTCAACCACAGATTGCAATCTGCTCCTGCTTTGAATGGAGGACTGGATCAGGGATGTCCAGAGGGCAGGAATGATTCCCTGTGRAAGATGTTCTTCACGTCCTTGTCAYRTTKCTTGGATTTTCCCTTCGGAGGCAGWGGAAGGATGTCCCTGAGCAGTAAATCTTTATTCTTATTTTGCTTTGCTTTTCTCCAAGCACTGGGCTCCTGAGGAGTGCCAGGATAACAACACTGAGACGGTCATGGAGAGCTGGAAAAACCTCCCAGCCATGGCACAGGTGCAACTTCCCAGTGCCGACGTCCTCGATGGCTGTGCCACCCCAAAGGTGACGGTGACTTCCTCCAGTGCCATTTGTCCTGTTCAGGACACCTCCCCCATGTCTGAACGCGTGTTCCCTCCGAGGAGCAGCTCGAGGACGGCCATGTGTGTAGTGCCACGTTTTATATTAAACAAAAATAAATCCCCTCTAACGTGAGCTTTTCAGACAGGTTGTCCTAATATATTAACTTCTGTCTGTGTTTTGAATAGTCAATTTCACGGTGAAATGAGTTCTTAATAATATATTTACCACCTGGGAGAAATCTCCCAGCCATCTGGAAAGGAGTGGGGATTTAGTGCCTCCAAATGGAGATTGGTTTTTTATTTATTTATTTTGCCCATGGTTCATTCCCTCCCCCAGAGCAGACCCAGAGGTTGCTTTGGGCCTGACTTGACCATTTCAGCAGGTTTTTGGGTCTTTTGCCCCGTTTCCAGTCTAGCAGGAGGTTCCCTGCCCATGGTAGAGTGGTTGGAAATAAATAGTGATCTTGAAATCTCTTCCAACTCAAACCATTCAGGGATTCTGAGATTTCTGGAGGCGTCGAGGAGCACGTGGAGGTTCTCCAGAACTTCCCAGGATGGAGACTGGTGTTAAGGCAGCATGGGGACATGTCACCTTCACCAACCCAAGTTGGGATGGCTTCTGTCCCTTGAGCTCAGGGGCTGATTAGGAGAAAGAGGAGTTTTTCTTGTGGGTGCTGGCAAAGCCCTTCCCTTCGGATGGAGATGTCAGTGATACATGACCTAAATCCAGGCTGGTTTGTGGAACACATCTTTGGAACTCTGCTAGAACAGGAGCCAGATGCAAACCAAGCTGCCCCTTGATTATGTGGGGGAAATGGTGAATTCATCATCGCTTGAAGTGTTTTAAGCAAGACTGATTGTCCTGCTAAAACCCACCCGGCGAATCAGCAAGAAGTGACTGTGTTTGCTGGGGTTTGCCTGAACAATCCCTGTATTTGCTCCGGGGCTCTCTGGATGAAATTGTGTGGCTTGGCTTCTCCAGGCTGTCAGATTTGATTGTCTCTGCCGGCCTTTGACATTTTGGATTGATGGGAACTCATCATGGCCTTTCTCGTGTCCTCACGTAGCTTCCCCACGTGTTAAACTTTCATCTTTTATATCGCCGGAGTATGAAATTCCCACGTGGTTGAGAGAACTTGGTGCTCACCCAACACAAGTCCCTGTGGAAGTGGAATCTGATGGCTCCAGGGCTTGAAAAATCATTAATTTTGTTTGCAAAAGTGATAGCATTAGGGATATTAGCATATCCCCAGCCCYTGCTTTCATGCTTCACACAGGTCGCTCGTGTGACACAAAATGAAACTTTTTGCTGGGAGATTTTGCACAACCCACGTGGGATGTCATTGAATTCCCAGAGTTGCTCAGAACACGTTTGCACATGTCATTGAAGGGGCAAAGCTCTGCAGCCCTGCTCTTGGAATCTCTCAGTGCTGCAGTAATGTGTGTTTTCTGATGAATTTTATCTGCCAAAATCATTTTGTTGGGAATGGTGGGAAAGCCTGGAATAGAAGGCTCTGAAGGGATGGGGCAGCCAGGGTTAGCAGGGACCCATCTCTCCACAGTCACAGAGTCCTGCTCTGTAGTTTCCAGTGCTGTTGAAGACGCAAATTAAAGCCATGAGGTCACAGAAACATGGAATGATTTGGTATGGGAGGTACTTAGAGATAATATAGTGACATCCCCTGCCATGGGACATTTTCACTATCCCAGGGTGCTCCAAGCCCTGTCCATCCTGGCCTTGGACACTTCCAGGGATGGGACAGCGTCAGCTTCTCTGGCACCAAATTTACCTCCCCCAAAAGACATCGCAAATCTCTTTTGTGTTTTCCTGGGCTAAATGAGTTCAGGCAGGAAAGCAGACCCCAACCCCCCTCATTTTCCACTGCTCCACTTTGCAGGCTGGAAAAGGGGAAGGAGAAGGGTTGAAGGTCCCYTTCGAGTGAGGTTGAAAGCATTAAGGTTTTGTTTGCCCACCTATTTCAGCAGCGTGTGGCCGGGCTGCCTCCAGCCATCCCCACCTTTGAMCWCCACAGCCTCTAAATTCRGTGCARAAACCTGGCAGCCCCTGAAATATGYATGGGACAGGGGAAAAGACAAAGGGAATCCTCTTAGAGCTGCATTTTACACCGAGTTACACCAAACCCCTGGATTTAGCTCTCCWTGAAGCTGGCAATAATTGAAGGCCAGATTTGGCAGCCGCTGCTCTGACATGATATTGCTGCCGGGTGTTATGAAAACCACTAGAGCCAGAAACTGGTGCAATATTCTCTGCTTGGAGTTGGAGCTTTCAAACATATGAAGCATCAATCTCTCGCTAGCGGCTCCTGAGCTATCAGCTCCCACAATCAGGTGGAAAAAGAGTCTTTCAAAAGTGCTTAGTTACTGGAACTGTACAAATGCTTTCTGGACCAGTAAATGCTTCCATGTATTGGTCCCGGGCCGTGATTAGGATGATAAAAATCTGCTCCCTGAGAAAATGCACTGCCTGGATGCTCCTATTGCTGAAATGTCAAAATAAACAGGAGGATGAGGAAGGATGCAGAGCCTGSGGTTGGTTATCTCACCCTACGGGACTGCTTCCAGATGTGTTCTTGCTTTTATTTTTATTCTCTTAGWGGCAAATGAGTGATTTTCCCTCTTTTAATATTAAGTCATTGTTCTTGAAATTGTGAATAAGCTGATCCTATCATCCTCATCCTGTGGATTTATTTTTAAGGTTTAGGGTGATTCAAGCTGTACCTGATTTTTTTTTGAGACATGGATCATCTTTGGGGTATGTGGGGGGTCAGACATACACTCGGGTCTTGCTAGAAAATGTAGAAAGTTTATTAATCCATATTTAATGTTCCCAGGATCATAACTGGACTATTTTAATTAATTGAATGACCATGATTGAGGTGTCTGAGCACAAAGACAGTGTTGGTGTGGCTTGAGCCTTGCCTTGCCAGGCTTACAAACCCAAATTCCACCCCTACATTGGGATATTATTGCTACCAGCAACACTTTTAGCTATTTAAGCTCATCTCAAACATTTGTGATATTACCACTGAAACTGCCAGTTTCACCGTTCAATTGCTGCAGTTATATCAGTTATAATGGGAATGGTAGGCTTGAACCCCCCCCAGGATGATGATTTGGGGGCTGAGGATTGTTGTTGTTTGAACAAGAGCTGGGTTGCGCTTTTGAGAATCACACGTTGGGTGAAAACAACATTTTATCAATTTCCTTGCATAACTGTGGTGTTCAAGGGGCAAATAAGCTTGGAATTTTTTGATTTTAAAAGTTTTGTGGCTGGTGAGCGATGGTGTGGGGCCAGATCCATGAAAAGAGCAAAAAAAATCTCCTCCAGGGACCCATTTCCCACAGGAATTTGGGATTCACAACAGGATTGTCTCAACCCCAACCCTAAAACAACCATGGGGGTTAAATTCCCCCRTGTGACATCACAGTGCCTTGGCTTGATTTATCTTGAAATGATGTAAAAGGTGGGGATGTTTTCAATTGAAACCATCTCCATTCCCAGCCCATTTCGCAGGAGCCGTTTTACTGGTGATGTGACATGATATCAATAACAATGAGGTTTCTCGCTGCCTGCTCTYGTTGTTTATGGAAAGGAGTTTCAGAAAACATATTATTATAGAGAATAATGGATGGGCTGTAGGGAGACAAGGAAATAATTGCATTGAGGGGGCTTGAAAACATCATAAAGCCAAGAATGGAGTTTGGTTGGACTCTCATGTCACAAGGTCCCAAGGACTAAACTAATTCTCCATAAATCTGCRCAGCCCATTTAGACTTACGGGATTTCTTTTCTTCCCTTCTCTACTAGACTTTTTTCCCCCTCTCTTTTCTTCTGAAGAAACACCACAGAGGAGATGGAAGTGAATAAAAGCCACCCAATCCCCAATTATGGTGATTAATTATCCGTTTGTATTTTGTTAGCACCTATAGATTCTCTGTCAGGGGGCTGAGAGCCATCCAAGCACAGCCTAGAAAAACACTCAGCCTTTTTCTGAGGAGCTTGAAGCTT
>NW_026623606.1:104533-116018 GCF_030028575.1 Malurus melanocephalus
GGATCAGAAGTGCTGCCAGCATCTCTGACTGCTAAAACCTTTGCTCTGTGTTGATTTCAAACTGACAGAGAGCAGGTTTAGATTGGATGTTGGGAAAGAATTCATCCCTGTGAAGGTGGTGAGGCCTTGGCACAGGGTGCCCAGGGAATTTGTGGCTGCCCCTGGATCCCTGGAARTGTCCAAGGCCGGGTTGGACATTGGGGCTTGGAGCACCCTGGGATGGTGAAAGGTGTCCCATGGCAGGGGCTGGGAGTGGATGAGCTCTAAGGTTCTGTCCATCCCAAAAAATTCTGGAATTCTCTGAATTTTGGCTGCTGTTGGGAAGATCCCAAGTTGATAAAGCCATTAATAGTTAAGCAGTACCTGTTTGAAGCAGGCTGCAAAAACAAATCCCTTCCTCTCAGGTGCTGTGGCAGGAGGGAGCTGAGAGGGCAGGATGAGATCCTCTGCTTGCTGGTGCTGCTTTTGCGTGAATTCGAGATCCCTCCAGGCATGGAGGGAAGGAGTTGAGCATCTCAGTCCCTCCCCTGGGGGGAACCACATTCCCAATCCTGAGAGACACAAGGAAGAGCAAATATCTTCCCAAAGTTGGACTGGACATTTCCCCTCCAGTGGTGCTCCTGCTGGAAATCTCAGACTGAATCATCACAAACCCCCCACTGACCGCCCATTGCCCCAAGACATTTTCACTCTGTTTTCCAGACAATCATTCCCCCCCCCAGGCCCTGTAATTTTTATTTGCATTACATCAGTCTGGGGGAAAATTCAGAAAATCARGACTTTGACCAGTTCTTTCAGAGGGTGAATGAAAAGGCCTTTTCTGCCTCGGGGAGGGGTTGTTTGTTCCAGCCTGGAAGCATGGCATGATAATTATCATAGGATTAAACTGCAGGATTAAATTAGTGGTGGCTGGGCGTTACACATCCATGGGCTTCCTGGGATCTGAGGTCAAATTCAGGATGAATGGGACAATTTATATTCCCTGGATGCGCTGGTTGTGTCATTTTTCAATCCCATTTTTYCCYCATTCCTGCATTTTAGGATCCTCCATTAKTTCAATAAGGAGTCACGCTGGCTTAGCTCTGTCATAGCTGCCAAAACCTGTGCTGACTTTCCAAGGGRATTTGTACACCTGGAAGATTCCCTGTGGTGGGAACAGCTCCATGCACTCTCTCACCCCCAGCACTGTGAATTTTTGGTGAAAAATGGCTTTTTTAATTCTTTTTCACAGCTTAGCTGGTGGCCAGGGCGAAGAAAAAACACTGGCTTGAGGTCACCTCAGAGAAAAGTGGGGAGCTGGGTGCCTTTCAGTGACGTCAGCCCAGTGTTTCTGTCAAATCCTAATGAAACAGTTTATGCAAACGTGGAAACCAACCCATATGCTCCACTCGGCGTAGCCTTTTTTTAACCTTTTAGATAAATGTCAATTTTTTGGAATGACAATGACATTTCGAGTGAGAGATTGAAATGTAACACACAAGAAACATCATCCACGAGATGTTTTGACTTCTCTGCAGCTCCCTCCTCTCCCCGTTCTATTTATTTTCTGCGAAAACTGTTCGCTAAACCTGACTTGAATCCACAGATAGTTTTCGGTTCCTGAAAATGACATTTTCTAGCAAACACGCCRTCAATCGAAAACAAAAAGAAATCAATCTTACAGCCTCTGCTCACCCTTGGTGCCAGCGCCAGCCCTGGGTTTTGCAGCACATCGTGTTGCTCAAAACCACTGGGGCTGGGACATGAGGGTCTTCTGACCCTCTCTGACACGCAGACTTTTGGCCTTTCTCTGTTTGCAGCCCAGAAATTTTCCATTTCGGATCAAATGCTGTGCTTTGGTGGCTCTCTACAAGGTTGGAGGGGAGCTATTTGGGTCTGGGTCGCCATCCTCGCTGATGGAATGCACCAGCCAGGCTCCTCTGTAATCAAAACCAAGATCAGAGCATCCCAGAATGGTTTGGGTTGGGAGAGGCCTTAAGGATCATCTTGGTTCAAGCCCTTGCCAAGGGCAGGGACACTTTCCATCAGACCAGGATGCTCCAAAACCCATCCAGCCTGGACAGGGTCACTGACAGGGATCCAGGGGCAGCCACAGCTTCTCTGGGCACCCTGTGCCAGGGCCTGCCCACCCTCATGTAGAGAATTCCTTCCCAATATCCCATCTAACACTGCCCTCTGCCAGTGGGAAACAATTCCCCTTTGTCTTGGCACTCCAGGCTTGGTTCAAAATCCCTCTCCAGCTCTCCTGGAGCCCCTTTAGGCTCTGGAAGGGGCTCTGAGCCATCCCTGGAGCCTTTTCCTCTGCAGGCTGAACACCCCCTGCTCTCCCAGCCTGGCTCTGTAGGAAATGTTCTCCAGCCTTTAGAGCATCTCCGTGGCCTCCTCTGGACTCCTGTCCAGTAGCTACACATTTTTCTGATGCTGGGGTCCCAGAGGTGGACACAGTGCTCCAGGGGGGTCTCACCAGAGTGCAGCAGGGGGACAATCCCCTGGTGCTGCTGGTGCTGGGAACGCAGCCCAGGGCAGGGTCAGGTTTCTGGGCTGAGGGCACACATTCCTGGGTCAGGTGAGATCCAAACCAGGAGGCAGAGTGTCCTTATCCCACACGAGCAGACCTCTGCATTGGTGGTAACGGAGACACGGGGCGGGCAAGCCTGACCCAGGATCAGCCAGGACCGGAGCAGGATGCCGGCTCTGACTCAGTGCAAACCTCGAGCACTTCACCACTCAGGCACTTGCTCAGCCCTTAGCACTCTACCCTTACCCCTTGCTGCCTTACCAATCTGTCCATACCCGCATCATTCCCTGAGTCACCGTCTAGGAAGGGATAAAYGYTGCTTCTCAGCGTCTCATCCAAACYGTCCTCCTTCAGCCCYTTTATTTTTGTCTGCTGATGGTGCTGTGAAAGGAAAACTTCAATTTGCTGACAGAKGAGATAATTCAAGTTTTCACAGTGCTACTTTGCTTTGGTTTTACCCCAAAGAGTGTGTGGATTTTGTAGAATCATGGAATGCTTCGGGTTGGAAGGGACCTTAAAGCCATGGGCAGGGACATKTTTCGCTATGCCAGGGTGCTCCAAATCCTGTCCAGCCTGGCCTTGGACACTSCCAGGGATCCAGGGACAGCCACAACTGCTCTGGGCARTGACCTGGGGAAGTCACTGCTGYGGGGGTGTYCTGGSGTGTGAGGATGCCCCTGCACCCCCTCCTGCTGTCAGGCTGGTTTGTGGCACACAGCAGGGTGCACCCACATCACTGCTCTGTCCAGCGTGAGCTCTCAACCTTCTTTACAGACAGGGAGAATTAATGGCAGGCAGGTTTGGAAGGTAGATTATTTCATTATCATCGTAATTGGTGCTTATAATTAGTTGTTACTCTGGCGTGTGATGTGCCCTGAGCGCTGCGGCTGCAAAGTGCAGGAGCAGAAAGGAAAGGCTATTTTTATTTTATTATTAATTATGGCTGTTGTTTATTTTATTGGATATTTATGCACTTGCTGTTTCAATCAAGTAACCTCAGCTCGTTTGGCTTTGCAGCAGGCAGATGGTTGGGCTTTGCCTGGCCTGGCTCTGGTTCAGCTCGGGCTCTGCCTCCTGCTCTTCGGTCAGCTGTGCCTCACTTTGCCCAGGAGAAAATTGGGAATAGCTCTGCCTGCCTCGCTCTGTGCTTGYGCTGTGCATCCACAGAAACTGCAAACCCCGACATCTCTGATGCTGAATGCAGATCCCTCACTGGGCATCCAGAGCAGCATCGCTCCTTCTCCCAGCAGGGCCCACCAGCCAGCCCAGGCGCCTTGCTGGAGGACAGAAGCCTCTTGTCAACGGCAAATCACGCTGGAAAAGCCGCAGATATTTGCTCTGAGTCAGGCAAAGGGCCCTCTTTGTGGTGCGTCAGCCTTTCGCCGCTGAAACAATAAACGGCCTTTTCCTCGTTAGCTGACGCAACCCAACAAAGCGCCATTGATTTTGGTAGGTGCTTCATCAGTGACAGGGACGCGGGGCTTTGTGACCCCACCGGCTTTTCCAGGCGCCCACGGACATGCGGTTTGGGTTTTAATGAGCACTTGGGGCCACCAAGTGGGTCAGCGCTTTCATCTGCTCTGCCTTCTCCCCCCAAACCACCCCCGGCTCCCTCCAGCACAGAGACCCGAGGATGTCCCCGCGCGGTGGCACGGATTGTCACATCCCGGGGCTGGCGGTGTGCGGAGGGGTCCTGCCGAGGATGGAACCTGCTGCTGCGGCTCCCCACGGACCCCGGGCTTTGTGCGAGGGGCCGGCGTGGTGCGCTTTGAAGCCTGAAACCTTGAGCACTTCAAACGGGCAGGGGACAGGAGGATGATGGATGGGAAATTAATATCTAACGGGGGCTAAAAATTGTTCTGGATGTCGCCCCAACTCCCCTGCCCGGCTGAGCTCTATTTACTTTCATCCCATCCGGAGCATTTAGTACAAAGAGACCCCTTACACCCTTAATTTCCGAAAACACAAAGCCTGCCATTTCACTGCATCCAGCTGAAACCTTCCCCTTTTCTCTCTCATTTTCCGGCTCGCTTTTGAAACCCTCCCGTCCCTCGCTGCAGCCTCTCAGGGGATGAAGCAGCAAAGTTTGGAAAGGAGAGCAGGTCGGTAACCCTTTTGTGGCCGGTTTGGCGCAGGGAAGGCATCCAGAATCCCCCCACATCCCGACCTGTGCATCAGCCTTTGCGGGAGCAAAGCCCCGCCGGCACCACAGGCACGTTTAGCAGCGGCCAGTGCACGGTGGAGGATTTGTAACTGGAAATTGGGATGCTGGAATCTCATTTATGTCGCAGTAGGGGGARAGCAAGTGAGAGCTGCCTCTCTGGCACAGAGCAGAGAGCCCCGGCGGAGCTGTTTTGGCTGCAGGGCAGGGAGGGAGGATGGTTTCAACATCAGGGCAGCCGGGTGCAGCCCTGGGCTCTCCGTGTCACGTTGCTCACCCATCCCTAGGGGTGATCTCTTTATCAGAGCTGGGAATGAGCTCAGGGAGGATTGCTCCACGCCGAGTGGGAATGGTGTGGGCTGGAATGAGCCAGGCATTTTATACCCCACCCCTSCACGGACAGGGAGTGCCCGAGATTATCAGGGCTGGGTGAGGGGGGAAAAAACAGGAAAACAAGAGATGTTTCAAAATACAGCCAYGAGATTTTCCCAGGCTGATTTGCCGGCCCTCCTTCATAGCCTGGCACAAAAAAACACGAAAGGAAAATAGTTCTTTAGCGCTGACAGGTTAGAGGTGTGTGTTCCTGGATGTTTCCCGGGGGCACCTCTGTCACGGCTCGGATAAATGGAATGAGTCCAGCAGGGTTTTGTCTACAAAAAGAGGACGAGGCTGGGAACCAGAGCCCTTYCCGTGGTGTCCGATTCTCTTTCTGCAATCCCAGGGTCCCATCGGGCTGGGGGGTTCGATTTCCCTGTAAACACAACCCGGGGTTGGTGTGCGGGCATTGTGAAACAAGGAAGGGAGGGATCGGTGGGGCTGTGCCGGCTCCTGGCACCCCGCTCTGCCCCGAGCCTTTTATTGCTGCAATTTCATTCAGGTAATTCCSAGAGGTGTGTGAGCGCCCAGGGCASAGGCGCGGTTCCCATTCCGCGGTTGGGGCTCGGGCTGGGGGTGCTGACCCTAAATGCAGAGCTCCCTTCCACAGCTGTCAGAGGGAGGCAGGAATTGCAGTCTGGGGATGGAAAGTCATTACTGGAGTAAGGGGTGGGTGTCCTTTAACTCCATATATATATGTATATATATATATATGTATATATATATGCATAATATATTTATATTTATATGCCCAAAGAGGTTGTTGACTCCTCACCCTGGAAGTGTTCCAGGCCAGGTTCCACAGGGCTCGGAGCCACCTGGTCTAGTTGAAGATGTCCCTGCAGGGCATGGAATGAAATGAGCTTTAAGGTCCCTTCCAACCCAAACCATTTTGGGATTTTATGACTCTGTAGTTTTATATATATTTATGTATGCGGGGCTGTTGAGTAGCTTGGAGCCTCCACGTGCTATATGGGGTGACACCACAGTGTATTTACATTCCAAATGTGCCCTGGGAGCCCAAGACCAGAGTCACAGGTGTGTGCAGGACATGGCTTTGTAGGGTGATGCTTTCTCGCCATGCTGTTCCTCTGCACTGGAGTGAAATTCCATCATTTTCACCTTTKTGCTGCATCTCAGCAGCCCCTGGAGAGCCCCTATTAGCAATCCTGGAGGTCTGACATCTCCTCCTGGATACAAGCCGGGATGTGGAGCTGTCCTGCCTCCCCCAGCCTCCRCAGGGACAGCTGAACGTGACCACAGGATGTCCCCAAGCAGGTGCAGGTGGCGGCACATCCGGAGCAGCTCCGAGCCCAGCATCTGCCAGATCCACATTTCCCCGTGAGGCAGCGGGAACCAGCGGCTCCYGAGCCCTCCCTGCAGAGCTGGGATGTTTTCTGTCGCCGGAGGGCCTGATCCTCAGCTGCTGGGAGCTGGCACCGTGTCACCCAGCAAACGGCCCAGCTGCTCGCTCGGTGGCTGCTGCCGCCCRGCCCCGAGCTGCCAAACCTGCTGCAGCTGAGGGCCAGTTGGAGCCGCTCCCCTCTCTCTGCCTCCTACTCCTTTCCTCACTTCTCCCTTTTAATTCTCTGCCCGTCTGTTCATCCCTCTCCCCTTCTGTTCATCCCTCTCTATTCTCGAGCCATCCTTCTCTTCCTCTGTGAAGAAAGCTTGGGAAGGAGGGGAGGAAAACGGTCCAACTCTGTCGGCTTTTCCAAWAACCTTCCCTAAAATCTCACCAGGTTACATTATGCTCTAATAGACTTTAAGCCRATCTGCCTAATGCCACTGCAAAGGTCAATTAATTTCACCCTAAAAAATTTACTCCTGGCTCATTATACATTTGGAAAATTAGTTAGAAGCACAAGCTGCCCCAGAGGTTTCTGATATTTTCCTAATGAACATGTCTCCTAATGGAAGGAAAAGAAAGAAAACCAACACCAAAAAAAAACCCCTCGATTTGAAAGGAATATTTTGCTGGTCCATTGGAGAGAGTAGAGTAAAGCTGAGTGTAAGGCAAAGAGGAGGAGGAGGGGTGTGTGATGCGATGGCTCAGCGAGGTCATTACACCCACCAGAGGAATTTTTTTAAGGAATTTGCTTGCCCAGGCATTTGGGCAAGAGCTCTGACCTTGTGTCYGTGCCCAGCCCTGCTCACAGGGTGCCGTGGGTGGCTTGGCTTCGCTCTCCAGAGGCACATCCATGCTGGCTCTGACCCGGCACGCTCGCAGCCCACCCACRGAATCCTCACCCCGGCAGCATTTCCAGCCTGGAGGGACTCACGGGCTAAAGGAGGCAAAATTAATCAAGTGAATGATTAATTGCAAACTGTGACCCGGGTTGCTGTGAATGACAACTTTGAAGGGCTTTTCAGGCTGAAGATGCTCCATGTGAAAGGCCTTTGTGGACCGAGAGGTTTTTTTTTTGGTTTGTTTTTTTCTTGAGAGAGTGGTGAGAGGGCTCTTGAAATCCCTGTGCCTTTGAGGGCACAGAGTTATTTACTGCTCATCAGATTTTCATCCTCATTTCTAACGTGCAGATCCAGCCAGGTGCAGAACAGAAATAAATTCAGAGATGTTCGCTGGTCCTTTGGACACCTGGCTGTGGGTGCTCCCCACAGTGCCCAGGATTGGGTTGATTTGGGATTCATGTCAATAATGCCAAGGTTTTTTTACACATTAACTGGGTTTTGAATTTAGAATTTCATTTCCTGCCCTGGAAGTGGAGTTTTTCCATGGGGAGGAGTGGGGGAAGCAGAGCACCTCTCTGAAAGGTTTGCTAGGTAGGAATATAAACCACTAAGAACCAGCAAAGGTGCTTGGAATTAAA
Source organism: Malurus melanocephalus (assembly GCF_030028575.1). NCBI lineage: Eukaryota > Metazoa > Chordata > Aves > Passeriformes > Maluridae > Malurus > Malurus melanocephalus. The sequence continues at coordinate 112,416 of NW_026623606.1, forward strand.
ATGAGGCAAATCAAAGCAATAAAAACACAAACGTGACTTGTCAAAATCAGCCTGTTCCCATGGGAGGTCTTAAATTTCAACAAAACAGCATTTTTGACCAAACAAACAGCCCGAATCCCTCCCATTTGTGCAGGGATTTAAAGGCCTGGGATGGTTTGTTGAACACATAACTTCCACTGGGGCAGAGCTGCCACCGCTGGGTGTGCTGGGCTTCACCACAGCCAGGCTTAGTCACTTATTCCGTAGGTGTCTGGTTCAGTTTGGTCATCTGCCAGCCAGGGAAGACCTTCCAGGGCCTGAGGAGGCTCCAAGAGAGCTGGAGRGGGACTTTKGRCAAGGGCAAGAGAGAATTATAAGCCCATTGCCAGAGGGGAGKGTTAGRTGGGATATTGGGAGGAAATTCTTGGCTGTGAGGGTGGGGAGGCCCTGGCACAGGGTGCCCAGRGAAGCTGTGGCTGCTCCATCTCTGGARGTKTCCAAGGCCAGGYTGGACATTGGGGCTTGGAGCACCCTGGGAYAGTGGAAAGTGTCCCTGCCCATGGCAGAGGTAGAAGAGATGATCTTTAARGTCCCTCCCATCCCAAASCTTTCCATGATCYGTGTTCCTCATGGGGAGGGCAGTTCATCCCCTCCTGCAGAAGGCAGCTGAAGGATGTGGGATACCCAGATTCCAGTCCTCTCCTGTGTCAGGATGAGAARCCTGGTCTAACCACCATAATCTAAACCAGGCTGTAACTCCAGGCTGAGCTGCTGCCTTTTTTCCAGGAAGCTGCTGGGAGTTTTCTTGCAGAGCTGTTTTTTTGGCGCGGGGAAAAAGCTTCAGGGAAACAGAAAGCCTGGGCATAACTCCCTTCAGTTTGTCTTTAATTACAGCTAGGGAAGAGGTGGTAATTACAACACACCTTTCCCTAGCACACATCCTCAGGTGGAATCAGCACTCAGAAATATGCATRCTAATCAGGAGCCTGGGTTTTGCCAGGGTTGCTGTTGTGTTGGTGGGGATGGAGCGGAGCGAAGCTGCCCAGATGGCATCCAGGATCTGGCTGGCAGAGGAGGCTTTGCGGAGCAGTGAGGACAGGGAAAGCTGTTTTCTCCCTCTTGCTACGGATATTAGGCAGGAGCTGGGGACAGCGGGATGGTGCTTGCAATGTCAATTATTAGCGTGTTTAGTAAATTACCTAGTAAATTGGCCCTTAAAATTTCCAACTGCGTGTCCTCTCTTGCACTCCAAGCCTGCAGCTGAGTTGTTTACACTCTTTCAGCAGGGAAGATGGATCAGCTCTGTCTCAGCCTCTGGATGTCTTGCAGAGAGGAGCCTGAGCTGTTCCTRCACGCTGTGCTGGGCTGGGAGGCAGAGGGAGGGTCATGCCCACAAGTGCAGGAACCCTCACCTTGGCCCGGCTTAAAGCTGAGAGAGCATGGCAGGGAATGGAGGACCCCAGGAATCTGTGTCCTTGCCATCCACACAGCAGGTTCAGCGCTGTTTGTGTGTGGCAGCATCTCCCGTGGTTCTCCTGATTGCTTTCCCTGTGTGTGCCTGTTCTTGGCGAGGGCTGTGCCTGGTGCGGAACCGCTGGCACCGTGGGATGAGCTTGTCCTCCTTTCCTCACAACAGCAGGCTGAGGGAGAGGCTGGTGGAGGAGACAGGCAGGTGTTTGTGTGGTGGAAGGGAGAAGGATGCTCTGCAAGCTGCATGAGAAGGGAGAGAGAGCTCTGGAGAGGCTTGGCCGTGCTCTGTTGGCCACTGCCTCCTCCCTGAGCTGACCTGGGGAATTTACCTCGCTCAAAAGCTGTGGTTAAGTAACTGAAAGATCACTCAGATCACTGTGGATGAGCCTTAGGGATGCTTCCCAGCCCTCACTGGTGGGGCTCACACTTTGCCCCTTGCTGGACTGGTCTCAAAGCTCAAAGGGAGGGTGATCTCAGGTCTGCCTGGCAGAAGAGCCMGTCCTGTGTGCTTTTGGGCTAAAGCTGCTCAGGGTCTGCCTCAGAACTTACCTTTTAGATTTGGGAGAGCATTGAGATGAAGGCCTGGCTGAGGCTGGGACTGATCCCAGATCTGAGCYCCTTCTTGCCCCATTTTTCCCATTYTGCTYGCTGGGATGTGCAYGGTCTGTTTTCCATTGTGAGGCACATTTTCCCRTCTGTGCATTTCCACCTCTCCTTTTGCCTTTTCACGCGTTCTGCAAAGGTCAGCCCATAGCTGGAACATGCCTTAAATTTGCACAGAGAGCCGGGGGCAGGAAGAGAGCGGAGCGCCACGCTGCTGCAACTCCAGCGCTCTCAGACGGAAGCTTGCTGCTTATTTTGCTACTTTTATGGATGGATGGGACTCAGGGCTGCATGAAAACCCACCTGGAACCTGAGGAAATCTTCCTTTCTTAGCAGAAATCCCCCGAAGCACGCAGTGCTGGTGGTGTAACCCCGCCGGCTGTCGCGAGCCGCTGTCCCTGTTCCAGCCTCAGCTCTTGGGGTGCATCAGCCTCGTCCTTCCTCCATCCCCAGGGAGATCCTCATCTTCTGCAGCACACTGCTGCCAGCCCAGCCTCATGCCCCTCTCCATGTCCCGCTGTGCCAGGCCGCTCCTGTCCGCCCCATTCCCCGTTCCCATCGCATCCTGCATCCCTTGCACTTTTCCTGGCAGCGTGGGGGCTGCCGTGGCCCAGCTCCGTGCCCCCTCTTGCCTCCACGTCAGGCCCTTACCTTGCCTGACAGGCGCTGCCTCCTCTCGCCGGGACCTGCTGCTGCTTCATTTCTGTTTTAATTTTGCTGCGGTTTCGCGACAGCCACCGCGGGGTCAGGAGTTACAGAAAGGTTATTGGTGAGTGATGGGTATTGACATCCTTAACAGCGCCCTGACCCCATCAGTCTCGCTCTGTTCTTCTTTTTCCTTACACTTGCCCTGGGTTTTTTTGTTTTAAATTGGCCTCYTTCATGCATAAAGCTGCTTCATCACATTTTTACCCAAAGCCACAGCCGGTGAGGCAGGGATGGAAGCGCTGATTTGCCCTGGCTGGCATTGAGGGAGGCTTTCATTCTCTGATTTTCCTATCCCACAATCCTCATATGCTGTTTTTCCCCTGTTTTTTTTTTTTTTTTTTTTTTTTTTTTTTTTTTTTTTTTTTTTTTTTTTTTTTTCCCTGATCTGCCAGTTCATCTTTCCAAATGCCCACCTGTGCCTGAGGCTGTTGTGCAGGCTCCCACAAACAAACAGCTCACCTTGTGCAGGGGTCAGGCTGCACGCTGGAGGCTCAGCAGCAAAAATAAGCTCATCCCTGCTCCTTTCCCACAGCCTGGCTCCTTGTGAGGCRGGTTCCACCTGCAAACAGCGGAGAGAGCTTATCCAGGGATGTGAAACCCCAGCACAGCAATTTAGGTGTAGCCTGACATGCTCAAGAGGATTTTGGGAGCAGGGAGATTCTACTTTGAAACAATAATAATAATAATAATAATAATAATAATAATAAAAATAATAATAATAATAATAATAATAATAGCAACAACAACAACAACAACAAAACAACAACAACAACAACAACAACAACAATAATAATAATAATAATAATAATAATAATAATAATAATAATAATAATAATAATAATA
>NW_026623606.1:116563-125149 GCF_030028575.1 Malurus melanocephalus
GGCTTTATTGTTGCATCCATAAAACTGGCTGGGAAAACTGCTGAAGCAGTAACCCTGCTCCGTTTTAAAGGCAGCTGCAAATCAGCCCCACTCCCCGGTGCAGCACTGAGCTGGTTTTACGAGCCCTAATTAAACAGGATCTGCCCTGTGGTCCAGCTTCCACCCAGCCTATCTGAGARATGGGATTTAATGGTTGGGGTTATGGATCTGTGTCCGTGGGCTTTGGTTCCCCTGGAAATGAGCTGTGGTGGGATGGCGGATGGATGAAGGTGAACGGAAACAGCCCGTGCAAAGCTGTACATCAGCTCTGTGTTTTGTCTTAGCTGGAAAACGCAGGTTGAGGACCAAATCAACTCCTTTTAGGGTAGGAGAAAGAGCAGTCTAGCACTGTTTTGTGATGCTGAAAAATGGGAATGGGCATTAAATATAGGAAATACTCATTTCTAAATATAGGAAACACTCATTTCTGAGGGAGCTGTCGACACTCCCGGGTTGTGCCTGTAGAGCACCAGGCCAGAGTGGGGTTTTGGTAGCTCTGAGCTGAGATCCTCCTCAAAATGGGATGGCACAGGCTGTCCCTTTGCTTGTTTTCCTGCCTGTTTTCCTACAAATCTTTTCAAGGCTTGTATCTCCTGACATTTCTTTGTGGTGGCATCTCCACAGGAGAAGCCTCACGGTCCTGCCGCAGCAGCAGGAGGGAAGTGCTGGCACCAGACACTTGACAATTTATTTGAACCCTTGAGTCTTTCCAAGAAAGCAATTTCTTTGATATTTCTCTTGGCATTTGCAGAGGGGAAAAGGTATTTCCCACATACACTCAGTGGTTTTAGCCTCCCTTTCCCTGAAATGATGATTTCTCTCTTTGTGAGAGTCAGCTGTGTCTTGCAGCCCATAAACAGRGTGAGGAGGGAGGTGGGGAGGAGAGTTTGCAGTACAGGAGCTCTGTAGCAGTGTCCATAAGGATATTGGGATTTTTTTGAGGCACAGCAGACTGAGAGGATCCTTCCAGACAATTCTGTGCACCCAACATCGGGCTCCCACAGCCGTGTCATCCACGAGCAACAGTGAAATATCAGCAGCATCACGGCTGGGCTTAAATCTTTACTGAATCTCCATTTTTCTTTCTTTAAACGCTTACAGAATAAATGGAATTTATAATCAGAAACCATAAAATCTCTGATTTATGACTCATCTTGATGACAATATTTAATAACTCGTGTATATTTTATTACATCTTTTTAATGCCCTGTTGTGGAATTTTACTTAGGCATTTCACCCTCTATATCAACCTGTCTCAGCACAGATGGGCTGACTTTTTTTTTGCCTTGGGCTGACGACGGAGCCAAACGTGCTCTGGGCTGGGCTCTTCCCAGGCCTGCCATCAGTCTGTCCAAGCAGGCATGGAAAGCTGAGCTGGACATCCASCCGTGGTCTGGCTTCTTCCAAGAGMTGCTGCCCACATTGCAGATCTGATGCTTTTCCCTGCCYGAGCAGCTCCATTCCAACATCTCCAGCCAAATTTCAGTGCAGGTGGGGAGAGGAATTCAACTCTAGGGCCTCTCTTCCCTCCTCAAGGACTTTTTGCTTGGAAACGCGGAGCTATTTAGGTTATTGCTGGAGTGTGTTCTCCTCTGGAGAGCACTCTGTGCCTTTCTGGGACCATTAGTGCAAATTAGCTGCTGCATCCCGTCATCCCCAGCATGCTGCACCCAGGGTGCTGATCCTCCCTGAGAGTGATGCCTTAGGATTTTTATTTTCTGTATTTTCATGTGTCTGTATTCTTGTACTTCTCTAGTACAGCACTAAAAGCTATCGTTCTCTCATCTTCAGACAAAACAATTCCCCTCTGAGCCTGAATCCAAGGACACCTCGCTGCCTCAGAGCCCCAAAATATGGAAACAACAGAGAATTGGGGGGAAGCAAGTTTGGGGTGGTTGACATCATCACCTGAAGATCATTGGAGAATTAAGGCCCAATATTTTAATAAGGCAGAACTTATAAAAGGTGAAGATCTTGTGACTCGGGGTCCATTTGGGGTGTAGCCTCAGGAGGAGGCTTTGTCTGCCCTAATGTACCAGGGGCCTGTTAGGCCTGGATTAAAGTTGTCTATTCTCATTCTCTTAAGTTTGTCTGGCCTCTGTTTCAGATTAGCCTGATTGATAAGGCATCAGGAGGGGATGCTCGGAAGCCCCAGAGCTGTGTTCTGGCTGGTCTGGAAAGCAGCAGCTCCCTGCATCCCTCCCTCCCAGCTGGATTTTAAAACAGAGCTGGAATGCAGAGAAAGGAGGGATGGTCAACTCTTGACATCGAACCACAATATCTCAAATTAGAGGTCGGGGTAGAATAATAGAGTAAATATTTGGCACCRGAAACCTAAATTTAGGCAACAGAAATCTTTTCATATTGTTAATTGTTTTACAGAAATGTGTTCTGTCCTTCTGTGTTTTGGAGGTGGTTTTACAGGTTGTGGAAATTTCAATTAGGAAACTGTACACCTAAAYCCATCCAAAATTTTTTGCATTGATTGTATGACCTATATATGCATAATAATGGTCTTATGCTGCTCTTTAGGGAGTTACAGTGCTCTCCCTCTTGAAGAAGAAGGGCACAAACAGTCACAAATATTTCTTAGAAGTGAGGAAGTAGATGAGATCRTGTGTGTAGCAAAAATTTAGGGTTTTGACCAAACCTTGATGTTTGGGTGTGAGAGGGGGCCGTGTGCTTCCTTAGGGGTCTACAGCCTGTTTTGGATATTAAACCCGTGCTGGCACAGGGACAGGTCGTGCCTAGAGCTGGTTCTAGGATGGACTGCAGGCTTGGGGCCACACTGGCCTGGGTTTAGCCTGGTTTCTTTGGCAAGCGAGTCAGGAGTGTGTGGTAACGTCCAAATTCCTCCTGCTGAGTGTGGTCCAGTGATTTGATTTTGTTGCTCCTCAAAAAGGATGATGCCCCAGTGTTGCAGATAAATAAAACCTCATAAAACAAGGCCCTTGTTACCCTTGTAAAACTCCTGCTCTCTTCTGTTACRTGAGAAAAGCCCGTGGGGAGAAAAATAATGAATTTCTACCTGTGAAAGTATAGTATCAACAGAAGTAAGAAATTTAAACAATAAGAGGAAAACAGCAAMGAGGCTGCACCTGGTGTTTTTCTGAATGCTTGAACACTTATGTCTATGCATCAATAGTGATGTTTTGTAGTTAAATAATAGCCAATGAAGCGATTGTAGTGGTTTAATAGCCAATGAATGTGTAACAGCATTAATAACCTGCAGAAGTGTATAAGACTGATTCTTGGAATAAATGAGTGCCCTTTTAGGAGGTACTGTCTGTGTATGAGTGTCATGGCCACCCCAAGAGCAACACCTCAGCACTAAGCTGGTGCTGGAGCAAGCCATTTGAGGGGATGGGGCAGCAGGAATGGCCATGAGCCCCCAGCTCGGGGCTGGCACACACCCCAGGAGTGTTTTAGGAGCGTCTGTGCAGTGCTGGCTGTGCCACAGCTCTGCCCATCCGTGCAGCACTGCCATCGCCTCGCTGCTCCTGCCAGGAGCCGGCTGGAGGAGCAGACAGGTGGAGAGGAGGAAACGGGGTGAGACGGTGGCACAGCCTCCCCCGTGCTGCTGGGGACCATCCACACGGATGGGCAGAGCTGAGGGGCCCGGGAGGGGATCAGCAGGGCCTGGGGACAGCAGGAGAGGCTGAGCAAGGGAAGGGGAGATGGTGGAAAGCAGCCAGGCAGGGAGGAAAAAGCAGCATAGCATCAATTTTTTTTTTTTTTTCCAGCCCCCAAGGGCAGGAGGTGGACAGAGTCCAGAGGAGGCCACAGAGATGCTTTGAGAGCTGGAGCCCCTCTGCTCTGGAGCCAGGATGGGAGAGCTGGGAGTGCTCACCTGGAGAGGAGAAGGCTCCAGGGAGACTTTAGAGCCTCTTCCAGAGCCTAAAGAGGCTCCAGGAGAGCTGGAGAGGGACTGGGGACAAGGGCCTGGAGTGCCAGGATCAGGGTGAATGGTTTTGCACTGACAGAGGGAAAGATTAAATGGGATATTGGGGAGAAATTGTTCCCTGTGAGCGTGGGGAGGCCCTGGCACAGGGTGCCCAGAGAAGCTGTGGCTGCCCCTGGATCCCTGGCAGTGCCCAAGGCCAGGCTGGACAGGCTTGGAGCACCCTGGGACAGTGGAACGTGTCCCTGCCATGGCAGAGGTGGAATGGGATGAGCTTTAACGTCCTTTCCTACCTAAACCATTCTGTTTTTCTATGATATTTGGGGTTCAGCATTTTTTTGGGTTGCACTTTCTGGGTGCAAAAGGGGTCAGGTGTTCAATTTTGGAGCTTTGGGTGAAATGACTTTGGGCTGTGTCTCCAACGAAGGGAACTGCAACCACTTGGCTCTTGCATGGAGGAAGCAGAAAAACCAAACACCTGAATTCCATGTGCTGTTGTGCACCCACCAGTCTGTTGGTCCTGGGTGCTGATGGTTCCTTTTGAAATGAACAGAAAAATCCAGTCTCCTTCACAATGTTTTGACAGTTTTTTGGGTTTTCTCGTTGGTTGCTGTTTTTTGGGGCTCAAACTGTTTTGCAGAGAACTCTCAGGGCTGGATGAAATGTTTGTGCTGGGAAATCAGCCATCTTCAAAAGGGCTCCTGCTCCCTTGCAAAACATTTGCAGAGTTTTCATCTGCGCGTTTTGGCTCCTCTGATACAAGGCAGAAATCATCCTGGGAATTGTCTTCCCGATGGTTATTCTGCTGTGTCTGCTAGGAAATRGAAAAAGGCAGAAATGAGAATAACTCCAGCCAACCAACAGCAAGAAAACATCCTCTGTGCTSCAGGTTGCTGGGCTTGGATGGTTTTGGTTTAAAGAAGGTCATCGATCCCAAACAAAAAACCTGCCTAATGTGAGTTGAATGGCTGAGATCTCAGATCACAGGGGTTTGGAGGAACTTCTGCCATCCCTGACTGCCTGAAATTGCCCTTACTGGGTGGRTGTCATAGTTCAAAATTTATTTATTTTGTTATTGAACGCCATGACCAAGGAGAATTTCATAGAATCAAAGAATCACAGAATTRTTTGAGTGGCAAGGAACTTAAAAATCATCTCATGCTACCTACTGCCATGGGCAGAAACATCTTCCACTGTCCCAGGTTACTCCAAGCCTCATCCAGCCTGGCCTTGGACCATTCCAGGGATGGGGCAGCCACAGCTTCTCTGGGCAGCAGAGACTTTAAAGTTGTGTTGTTGTCTGGGAGGAGCAGGATGATCCCTGTGCAGGTTTGAGCAAAACAACAAAAAAAAAACCATTGGCAGGATAAAACTCCTTCCCTGGCAGTTTCCAGGTGGGGGTGACTTCCCAGAGCAGGCACATCCCACAAGGCTGGGCTGCCCCATTCCAGTCTGAAATTATACTCCAGCGAGGGAGGAGAAGCCCCCTGAGGAGGTCGGAAAGGATCACCGTCTCTAAATACCTCCTGGGCAATGTTGGAAATAAAAAAAGGGAATTATTCCTGGTCTCCAGAGGTGGTAGGGCAAGTAGTAGTGGCCCAGAGCTAAAGAAGGAAACGTTCTTCTGCTTGTCCATTTAGAAAGTGCCCCCGAGTAGGGCAGGAAGGGGGAGAGTCCCCAGGGAGGGAGCGCCGGCGCCGGCCGCGKTGAGGAGACAGGATGTTAATGGAGGTGATGAAGGGAAGGATCTTTAGACATCACAAGAGGTCAACCTGTTGACCTGAGCCAGCTCTCTGCTGGCCCCACAATCTGCACGGTGCCATGATAAATTCCACTTCCCTGACTTTACTGCGGGCGCTTTATCGCTCGGCTTAATGGCTGGGAAATGTCTTCACTTGACTGCTCCATTCAGACGAGAGSGCTGTCTGTGATCCTCGGGCTTAGGCAACAATTCACTGACTGCRAAGGGATGATGCCTTTTTATTATCTTCCCTCTCAGAGCCTGGGCTCGAGGTCCTGGCTCCTCTTTACCGCCGATTTTTCCCTTTCTGACCTCGTTCCGTCGCTGCTGCCTTGCAGATTCTCTCAAGCTGCCTTTGGGAGTGTGTGTTTGGCGTTTCCATCCTCTGAGTTTTGATTTGGCAAYGGTTCTATTCACTCAGAGATGGGTGGGTGGTGCAGGGCTCCCCGAGGGYGTCGTGACCCCTTTGGATTCCAGCCTGGAGAGCAGGAGTCAGGTGTGGAGGAGGATGCTGGCAGCAGATGTGTGTGGTGCCACCAGCCCTCCTGTTTTCACTGCAGGTCTCAGTGGTCTCATCAGARTTGATGTTTTCTTTAACGTTACTGGCACCGCGCGATTGCGGAGGAATCCGGGCTTCCGGTGAGCAGCAGCTTCGAGATGCTGGGGTTGCAGGAAAAAGTGTGGAAATAGGGTTGGAATCTGCCAGCTAATAAGAGCAGCCCATCTTAATGATGGCTGTTTTTATTTTAGAGGTCAAAATGAAGGTTTGGCGGTAGATAGACTGTGGAGGTGCTCCCAGTGGGAATTTTGAAGGAGTGCAGTGCTGTGCTGGGTTAGGTTGTGATGATGCGGGGTGGCCTTGTGCTGCAGGGGCTTTGGCTCATTCCTGGAGGGAGCTGGCCATTTTTTTTTTAAGGAAATCAGGGAGGGATGATGTTGAGGCAGAGCCAAGGCAGTGGATATGTCCCTGGGCTGGGACAAGCAGCGTTTTTGGGAGTGGTGTCCCATGGTGGGGACGAGTGGGTGCTGGCAGTGTCCTTCCAGCTGCCCCCAGGCTGTGCTCCCCATGGATCTGCCACCTTTCCTGGGATAAATGCCCAAGGATCGTGTGTCCCTTTCCAGAGGCTGCCACAGTGAGCTGCGAGCAGGCGACGGGAGCAGCAGAGGAACTGTCACCATCAGCGGCTTTTTGTTAATCCRATCCGAAGGTTCCCGCTGTGGATGTGGCTGGAGCCGTCCCTGCTCTCCCTGTGATCACAAATGGAAATGTGCAGGCTCCTGGTCCCTCTGTCTGGTTGGAGGGAGGCAAGGGAGGCTGATGGGCAGGGATTTTCCTGTCTCCACCTGGATTTGGTGCTTTTGCATCCTCATCTTTTTGCTCTGCTCTGTTTGCCCGTTCCCAAACGCACACTGGGGCATGGTGAGCAGGGCTGGAGAAATCCACCTTTGAAATTCTGGCTRTGAATYCCAGAATGGTTTGRGTTGGAAGGGACCTTWAATCTCACYTAATCCAATCTYCTGCAGTRATCAGAGACATCATCAGCTAGACCAGACTGGTCAGCCCCATTGGTCTCCCATCAATGCACATTTCCCCACAGAAAGTGCCTTTATTTGCCAAATTCCTGGGATACTTTTTTTTTCTTTTTTCCAGAGAAATTGGTTTTACATTTGGAAAATCTACATCTAGGTGATGCCTGGAAGGAGTTCAGTGGTTTGGTTGTCTGATGGCTAAGCCAGAAGTTTTCCCTGCTGTCCCTGGGGTGGGAAGCACCAAACCCTGAAACCCCAAACCCCAAAACCCGCCTGGAAGGCAACTTGCCATGTTGTGTCCCATTTACAGGACACAGGTGACTCTTCAGGAGCCAGGAGCTAGCTGGAATGCCCGTGCATTAGCTAGACAGAGAGGGGAAATAATCCATTCCATGAAAATTTTGCTTTTTGGAAATTTCTGCTGAGATGAGGAAGTTAGAGGATTTTTTTTTTTTTTAATTTAAACATATATATATATTTGAGTTTCGACGGCTTTCCATTTTCTAGTCAGCTCTCTGCACGATGCCATTTCTGCAGGCACCAGATGACTTTTTTTCCCCTCAGGAAATTTTCTAATATCAATTTAATTTTGACTCTCACAGCTGCATCTATTCCGTGGGGAACCTACTCTACGGCCTCGCCAAGAAAGTGTTTCCTCTTAGCTGCGAGTTCATTTTCCCGTTTTAAAACATCATTCAGTCATTCCTAACGAAAGGTATAATCAACTTTCAGGCTTCATGGCTTAGCTGAGCCCCTAATGGWGATGGGGATCATTCCTGTAAGATCWTTCTGGCAGTGGCTCAGCCCTTATTTCCCGTGGCAGGAGTGCTGGCACCTTGMAAAGGATGGATTTCACTGGATGAAAACTGCACCCAGAGGGATTAGAGCTGGTCCATGTGGATGTAACTCCATGAGCTGCTCCCATGGGATGCATCCTGGCATCCCACAGGGATTTGCTCCTCCTCTCTTGTCGTGGCTCCACAAACCCTGCGCAGCTTCTGCAGCAGCAGGTGATGACGAATTTGGTCCAGCTTGACTTGAAACAAAGAAAAAGAAGGAGAAAATAAACCCAAACAGCAAAAAAAAAACCCAGCAAAAACATTTTGCATCCCATGTGATTGTATTTCCATGCCCATRTGTCTGCTCTGGGTAAATATTTTGGGAGAACCAAAGGGGAATGCTCTCCATTTTCCATGGTGTTCAAGGAAGGGTTGGGATTATTCCAGACCTTGCTGAATTCACCATGGATACAGTTCCATCCATCCCCTCCTGTGCCCGCATCTTCCCACCTGCTGTGGAAATTCGGATGCAAATAGCACCAGGAAAAGAGGATCAGTGGAATTTGGGAGCAGTAAGAGAGCTTTGAGGCACAACA
>NW_026623606.1:125242-136853 GCF_030028575.1 Malurus melanocephalus
TAGAATAGAATAGAATAGAATAGAATAGAATAGAATAGAATAGAATAGAATAGAATAGAATAGAATAGAATAGAATAGAATAGAATAGAATAGAAAAGCCCTCTAAGATCACAGAGTCTGCCCATTCCACTGCCACACCCACCACTTCACCACCTCTTTACTGCATTTAAATTCCTGCAGGGATGGGGATTCCACCAGTGCTCTGCTGTCAGAAAATAATACCCAGGGCATCCTGGCACACTCTGATGTGCCACAGGGCAGGGGAAGGGGTGTAGGGATGAAYCCACCCCTCAGCCAGGGCTGCATGATCTTTCTGCCATGGGATCTTAGGTTTCCCCCTCCCTGTTCAACCCTGAAGGAGCTTATGAAGCATCAAAATGACAGAAATTGGGAAGTAAGCAAAACTTCCAAATCCTCCATCTCTCTCCCCAGAAAAAAAAAAACCCAAACAGATGAGCCAACAGAAATTTTTAATTGAARTGTTTGGGTACAAATTACCTGACAATCCAAACAGAGGAGCTTGGAACCAGCRCTCGAGCTTCTCTTTCAGAAAATATTGAAACACTGCGACCTGACACTTTTAAAACTCCCTAGAAAGCTTCTGAAGTGAAAAATTGATCCGGAGTAACCTCTTTTTCTGCTCCCAAAAGCAGATTGGCTTTTGATGAATGCTTGTACCTCCTCAATAGATCCCAGTCAGCCGAGCCTGACTCTTCATGGCTCTTCACCGTTGTGTGGTGTGAATCTCTGGAGCATCAGCGGGTCGGGACGGGCGTGGGGCTGGGCTGGGTGTGAGCCATTGCTCTGGATTCCCGCAGCATTTCCATTCCTGCCTCCTCTCYTTTCGCTCTCCCTGTCAATCCACGTCCATCATCCCTTCTTGCAGCAGTCAGGTGTCTGTTGCTGCTGCTGCCTTTTATCCCTCTGAATCTACCTCGTGGGATTAGGCATGGAACGGAGAGTTGTAGCATATAATAGCAGGGCTGTAATTACCTGACGAATGCGGTGTAATTACACCGTGGTGAAGCTTTTGGATAACCTCACCACCTCCCACTTGTCCCTATAACGGGAATTTCTCTCCATTTCAGCTCTAATGTTACCTCCTTCTCCAAAATTGTGGCTTTGGCTTCCCGGTCACCATGGAAGGGTATTTTTAACATTCAGTGGCACCACTGGTTTTGCACTTGCGCTTTAATTAATTTGCAGCCACAGAGCCTTGGAGTTGTAGGAGTGGAGTGAAAATTGCAGGTGTGGGAAGCGGGGCTGTGCTGTAATCACACCCCAGTTGCTGGGCAATCACACCCCTCGAGCTCAGCACAGAAGCACATTTAATTTTGGTGGGACCTCCCTGGGATCTGTTGGCATGAGTTTGGATGGGGAGAGGGATCTGAGCTGTCCAGATCCCTCCATCCAGCTGCAAACAGGTTGGACTTCTCTCTTTCTGCAACTCCCTGCCAGGAGAGTGCAGTCAGGTTGGGGTCAGCCTCTTTTCCCGGGAAACAAGTGACAGCTCAAGAGGACACAGCCTCAAGCTGTGCCWGAGAGGCTCAGRTTGGACATCAGGTGGAATTTCTTCRTGGAAATAGTTGTGAAGAATTGAAAGGGGCTGTCCAGGGYGGTGGTGGAGTCYTCATCCCTGGAGGTSTTCAAGGARYACCTGGACRTGGCACTCAGTGCTCTGGGCTGGGGACAAGGTRGGGAACAGTCACAGSTTGGACTYGATYTTGGAGGGCTTTTCMAACCTGAATGATTCTGAGATTCTCTGAAACCTCCTGCAGTTACCAGCTGTGGAACAGCATTTTCCCTRATCCTTCCTGCTTGCAGCTTCCAGCCCCTCAGCCCAGCCTGGGTGTGACATAGTGGCACCACTCAGCAAACTTCATCTTGATGAGCGACCCGAAGCTAATTACCACCCTTCTTGCACATTTCCATCCCCTTGACTCCATTAAAACCAGCCCAGCCATTTCCCTGCCTTTTGGAGCTGCTAGATGGGATGCACAGACAACAAGCACTGTGGCATAATGGATTTTTATTATTATTAGGCTCCCAGTGCCTGTTTCCCTGTCAGTATAACAGGGCTAATGAAATGTCCCCACCGTTCATGGGGCWTGGGAGGACAATTTGGGCCAGATCTCCGCAGCATTTGGAAGAGGTGGAACGCTGGTTGTTATTTATTGCAGATCTGGTTTACTTAGCCCTGGGTTGATTGAGTYYGTCTCCCACTCTCAAACGCCGGCCACGGTTCCCAGCGCTGCTCCCGGTGCCAGGGATCCTTCCTGTAGCTGCTGAGTTGCCAGCTGGACCTGTCGTGGACTCCAGCTCAGGACAGTGGGCCAGGTTCATCCCTGGTGTACCATCACTGACTTTAATTAAGCTGCRCCAGGGAGGGATTTGGCCCGCTCCATTGGTGAGCTGTGCACCAGTGCCAGGCAGAAGGCACAGCGGGTGCCAGCCAGGGCTGTGACAGCCCCATGTCAGTGTGGGACAAATCTCTGCACCTCTGTCTGCTGTGGGGCCCCAGCATCCACTGATGGGCAGAGAAAGAGGGAGTCCAGCAGCGTGTTCCTTACAGGGTTTCACATCCCATGGGGTTCCAGATTTAATCTCCCTGTCCTCTTCTCTGACTGCCTGGAGGAAAAAAAAGCAAGGGGGGAAGGAATGGGCAGCAGATTCTTAAGTAATATGATATCTGACTCAAAGCTGAGGAGCTGCTGCTCTCAAACCCTCTGGATCAGACCCAATTTGTTCTTGATGTGCTTGTAATTGGCATYGGAACATGCGCGTAAAAGCAAACCTTTGTTTCCTGGTGGTGRATTTTACACCTGGTTTACTCGCATCCCTCTCCTTAACTCAGGATCCTGGGTACCTGGATGGTACCTGGGTGGGTACCACGGCCCCAGCACTCTTGCAGCATCACCTTGGCCACTGCCCCAGGCAGTGCTGGACCCTGCTGATACCCAATATCCTCTCACCATCGCCTCCCGCACGCTGCCTGGAGGCGGCCGCTTCCCAGGGAGAGAAATCAGTTGCCTGGTTCAAAGAAGAGGGAAAGTTTCTGTGCTGGCAGATCTGGGACAGAGTTTTAAGAGTGTCTGCGTTTCCTCCCGCTCTGTCTGAAGTGAGGCACATCCAAGGATGAAGCCCTTGGCTTTCATCCGCCTCACCGCAGGCGTTGTGAGCTGTTCTCCTCTGAATCCGCTCTCCCGGCTTCCTATTTCCTGGGGTGTTTTGGAGAGTGGCTCTGGCTTTCTAAATGCAGGGGCACTCTAAAAAAAACCCATATAATTATGTCTAAATGCAACAAAACTGCGGCTTTTATGCATCCCTCCACCTCAGCCTGCTGGGATGTGGGGGGATGGGGCTGGTTCTGTGATGGGATGAGGTGAGGATAATAATGGGATGAGGATGAGGAGTTGTGATGGGATGAGATGGAGCTGGGATGGGATGGGGTGGASCTGAGATGGGATGGGGTGGAGCTGAGATGATCCTGAGATGGGATGAGACGGGATGAGGTGGATGTTGGGATGGGATGGGTGAAGCTGAGATGGGATGAGATGATGCTGAGATGAGATGGGGAGGAGCTGAGATGGGATGAGATGGAGCTGTGATGGGATGGGCGGAGCTGAGATGGGATGAGATGATGCTGAGATGAGATGTGATGGCATGAGGTGGAGCAGAGATGGAATGAGATAGAACTGTGATGGGATGAGGTGGAGCTGCCGAGTGCAGAGGGATTTATCTGTGCCTCAGACAGCCTGAGATTGGCATCTCCAGCCCTCTCCTCTGCAGAGCTGGCACCCTGTCATTCCCAGCCCCTCTCCTCCCCAGGGGCTGTGAGGCCCTTTTGTACCCGTGGCTGCACATCCCGGGTTATCTCAGGACACGGGGTGCAGGGAGCAGCAGGTTTGCTGACAGCAGGGACAYGCATGGAGAAGCTGTGGCGCAAACAGTTGGAAACTGATAACTAGCAGTGATGCCTTTGCCAGGAGGGGAAAAAAAAAAAATGACTGCAAATTCGCTTTGTTTTGATATTCAAATACTCCTTTCCGTGTATGTGCTAATGGGTACGCTGGTGTTGTGGCATTATTAGAACAAAATATTCAGATGATTCCTAACAGAATTTGTGTTTCACAAGCTACGTGGAAATGTTGGCTTGGAAACCRGAGTAGTGTTAGGAGACTGCTTCTCCCAGGGGGTAATTGCTGCCCCGAGGTGTTTTGCAGGTTTGGGGTTTGGAGTGTGGGATCCAGAAATCCCTGAGAGATAAAATCCCCCTCCCCACCATGAAAGGAGCACCTTAAATAAAGAGCAGGGGAAGCCTCCAGCCCCTCCTGCCCTTGATCCCTCTGCCTCACGTGCTTCCAGCTGGGTGGGATGTGAAGGGCTGTTTGGAAAGGACAGCTCTGTGTGATGGCACAGCTGAACCCAGGACTGCATCCCCCCAGATCTGCTCCGGCTCTGTCGGCTCCGTGCCTGGATTCCTCAGCTGAGGCTCTTAGTTCTTCATTCCCACCGAAATGAGCAGCAAATCAATGCAGGCCTAATAAAAGATGATTGGGAATTGCTAATGGGAGTGTGGGAGGGCAGCCCTGCCTCCCAGAGCCAAGATGAGTATGGATTTTCTTGTGCCAGGCACTGGAAATGCTTCTGAATTCCCCAGGGAGCCCTGGATGCTCACCCTCTCCCTTCACCCTCATCATTCTCCCGCAGCCTTAAAAAGGAGCYTGGCAAAGGCAATTAGCAGGGTTAATTAGCCAGAGGTGGCAGGGAGGGCTTGGCCTGGGTGGGATGGAGCGAGCTGGGACAGGGTGGGTGGTGGGGAAAAGAGCCCCTCGGCCAAGGGCAGGGTTAGATTGGATTTTGGGAAGGAATTCCTTACTGTGGGGTTGCTGAGGCCTCTGCACAGGTTTCCAAGAGAAGCTGTGACTGCTCCATACCTGGAAGTTTTCAAGGCCAGGTTGGACAGGGCTTGGAGCAACGTGGGATAGTGGAAGGTGTTCATGGTGGGAGGTTCCTTCCAAACCAAACCAAACCAAACCAAGCCAAGCCAAGCCAAGCCAAGCCAAGCCAAGCCAAGCCAAGCCAAGCCAAGCCAAACCAAGCCAAGCCAAACCAAATCAAACCAAACCAAACCAAACCAAACCAAACCAGACCATTCTGGGATTCTATGATGGGATCATCTGCTCTGTTCCTGCCCCACTTAGAGTTTCATCCTGTCCCACAGTAYCTGTGCTGGGGTAGGAAGGGCAGAAATGAAGTCAGAAAGTGGCTGTACAGTCAAAAAGGTTCCCACTGCTTTGGTGCTGGGCTTTAATTCCAGCTCCTGGTAGATACTCTCTCTAGTTTGAATTATTCATGGACTCACATATCCCCCACTCTTCTCCCTCCACGGTCCCAGCACCCCACAGGCACCCCATCACCGACAGATCAGCACTGATAAACTCCCTGCTCTGCTCTGCATTCGGCAGCCAAACCCCTCCTGCCCTTCACGTTGGTGCTGCTGGRGGATGATGTATGAAATCCAACTCAGTTTGATTCATATGAGTTGTGCTCACCTTGCAGAACAGGCTGTCACCAAAAATAATAAACCTCCTTGTTTTAATGCCTGGAGAGGCTGTTGGACGAGCAGCAGGACAGGTTTAGATCCTCTTCCAAGGAAAAGGACGCTTTTGAGAAAGACGGATTGCGAGCCACGGGATGGCTGCACAAACGGTAAATAATAATTAGAGCCGTGTCTGGAGGCTGCGTGGGGAGCAGGGACCTGTCAGGATTYGTGTGGCACTGATGCTCCGGACAGGACAGTTCCTGACCCACGGCCTGTARGGTCTAAATGATGTTGGCAAGGGCAGGGGGTTGGCAGTGCGGGGTGGAGTGACCTGTCCCTTGTCACCYGGGAGAGTGGTGGCACGGCCCTGGGTGCCACAGCTGCTGGCTGTGGCAGGGATGGTGACCAGCGTGGCTGCAGTTTATCATCCCTTACATYCAAGGGGCCTTTACCAGGAGAAGCAAAATCTTGCTGGGCAAACTCTTTGCCCCCTGATTTATAGAGTTCATCACTGGCATTTCGATCATGCCACAGAACAGCCCTTTCCTGAGCTCACACCAGCTTCTGGGAGGTGTTTTCTTTGGAGTAAATACACCAGMATAATATCCAGTGAGGTTGTATCCTCACCTCTCTCCTTTTTTGGTAGCAGCTCAGGTTATGATGCCTGTTTTTGTGGCATCAGACCTGCCTGGGGCCTCCAGCACAGCCTTCTGCTCCTCTCCCTTTTTAGGTGCTCTGCTGTGTCCTGCCTTGGGATGTGATACCCAAAACCCCATCCTCCTCCCTGTCCTGGAGCACACGGCATTGAGATAAAAAAGTATTAATGGGGGGAAAAGTTAACCACATTTATTGAACTGCGAGAAAGGTTGTTTTTATATCCCTTTATTGGAATATAAAGACAGCTTTTATAACCTTTTAAAGGGGCATAAAAGCAGCTTGGAGACCAGAATGCTTGCTCCAGTGGAAGGCAGGGAAAGGGAAAGGGTAAAAGAAAGGGAAAGGGAAAGGGAAAGGGAAAGGGAAAGGGAAAGGGAAAGGGAAAGGGAAAGGGAAAGGGAAAGGGAAAGGGAAAGGGAAAGGGAGGAGGGCAAACATCTGAGGTTGAAAGTAGCCACGGGGGTGGCTGGAACCATCGGAACCCCAGGTTTTTGTGGTGGTTGTGGTGTCACCTCTCTCAGGGGGGTTTGCAGCCCTCACTGCTGTTCACAGCCCTGGCCCTGGGCTGGACATGTGTTCCTCCCCTCCACCAGTGCAGAGCCCTCCTGGGAGGGGACCTAATGAACTCTCCTCTTTCATTTTTCTCCCCAGACTTGTGTGAATAAATTCTGCTTTTGGCTTTGCTCCTCCTAGAATGAGGGAGGAGGGAATCTGTAAAGGTCTGGCCTTGAGACTGGGAGGAAAGTTTGTGACTGCTGCAGCCTCTCTGATGGCTCTGTGGGGTTTCTGGGTGGCCCAGCTCCCAGCCTCAGTGGCCCAGGAAGTGTTGGTTCATTTGGGATCTGGGGCTGGCATGCTCACAGGTGGGATATCCCACCCCTCTGACACCTGCAGCATTTTGGGATGAGCACAGGGCTGTGCTGCAATCCCTCTCCCCCATGACACAGATTCACTGCTTCCTTGCCCATCCAGACTGGGCTGGGGTGYGGTTGAGAGCAGCATCTTCAAACCCAGGAGGAATCTCCTTCCATCTCCTCCAGAATTCCTGGACAGCGTTCCAAAAGCATTTGGCRTTGCAGGTGGTTCGAGCAGAACCACCTCCTGCTGTCACGCTCCTCCCAGGCCCGAGCTGGATTTTCTCCATCCAGCGGGGGAGATGTGCCTTTTCCTGTCCCTTGTTCCCTCGGCTCTGACGCGACATTAAGAGAGGAGAGTGACCTTTACACCGGTCTGCAGCTCCGGGAGAGGGAGCTGAGCCCTGCCTGCAGCACGGCACCGCTGGAATACGGATAGGTCACGGGGCTCCCTCATCCCCACRCCATCTCCAAATAATCAGCTTCCCCAGATAATGTTGTAGGGCTGGAAAGAGGATGGGRATGGAGCAGCTGCTTCTAATTTCACTTCATGGGGAGGGAGGCGATGCTGAGAGCACCCCGCATTCTCGGCAGATATTTTTCATCATTACAGGCAGAAATGCCAGAGCTCTGACAGATATTAATGCAGTTCACACCAGGAGAAAATCTTCTTTCCATCAGGCTCCATGTGCAGCAAGAGGGCAGTGCCATTTGCAGCCCTGGGGAGGAGGTGTTTGAAAGGTGATGTGTTTTTYACCTGGGAAGTTTTATTCCAAGACAAAGTTCTGTTTGGTGGAAGGGCACCTGAACCCATCCCACTGGGAGCCATGGGATTGCTCTTCACAAACCTGGGTCAAGGTGTGTTTGCATCAGTGCTGGGATTTTATCTGGATTTTGGTGTAACTCAGATTCCCCTCTGCTGGCTCTATCATGGCCGTGTGTCACCACGGGGGTGTCATTGTCCCATGGCACAGTTTTGGTGACCTGGGATCCCATCCTGCCCCGACCCACAATGATTCTGTGAGGTTTTCACACTTATCCCACAGGGAGCTGCACCTCCTCGCACCCCTCAGCCTCCTTTTATTTGCTTATCCCACTAAATATTCATCAGTAACATTTAAGACAAAGGAAAGAGATAATTACAAGGGGAGAGTTTTTTTGCAGTATTAAAGGTTAACAGAATTCTTGGCATTTGTGCCTTGTCGATCTCCATGTAATTATGCTCATTTCCCAGAATTCAGAGGCGACTGTGCCTGTTAACGCTCAAAGATGGYACCCCGGGAATTAAATTTATGAGATCATTTCTCAAAATCTTCAGATTCAAACCAAGCATCTTGCTTAATGGCATGACTATTATTAATATTATTCTTGGATGCAGAGAGCYGTGAGGGTCAGAGGACCAGTGGCAAAACTCAAATTGATACAAGGCAGACAGCGGCGAGCCCGGACTTTTTTCCCAAGGAATATACTCGAGCAATTTAGCAACTTCAGGGAAGCAGGCTGGGGAAATATGGGTGATGCAAAGGTTCTGGTTTGAGGTGAAAATGGGAAAAAGCCCATTTTTGGCAGGGGCTGGTGGGGAGTCAGAAAGGCAAGCATTGTTTGGAGGTAACTGATCCCAGTGCGGGGCAAGGGTGGGCAATGAGTCCAGGGGAGGATGGAGGGGAAACTGAGGTGGGGTGGAGAGGGGGTGAACCAGCCAGGCTTTTTGCTGCTCTCAGCAGTTTAGGATGTGTGTGATATCCAGATGGGCTGGGGAAGGATTGGCTCAGTGTGTGTTCCTTGGGACCATCCCAGGAGGAGGCACAGCAGCTCTTGGAGCTTCTTTTCAGAGCAGTAATCCAACCCAGAGCTCCCAGATTGTGGGCAGAGCCTCAGGGTGGGTAGAACCTTGTGTTTTCACATTTAAGGCAGCCATGCTGGAGCTCCCAAATACCCACAGTGAAATTGAGGAGTGTCTGGCTTTGCTTTTTCAGCCTATTCAGCTTTTTCCCTTTTCACTGAGTGCGGGGATTGAGTTGTAGAGCTCTGGGTTAATGTCACACACTTATCAAAAGCCATTAGATGGATAATGGCATGGCTTTATGCCACGTCATCACTGTCCCTGGCACCTGAGCCACGCTGATGGAACACTGATGGGGATGCAGGGTGTGTATCAAGGGAGTTTTTGGGGGTGTTCATACAGCGGCATAACCTCACGACGAAGCCACGAGAAACAGATTTATGTAAAATCAATATTGATTTGTACCAAGGATCAATCCCAGTTCATAATTCTCACTGTGCCAGTGTGGCTTAGGTAGCTCTTTGATCAGTTTTTTAACTTGCTGCATAGATACTGAGTCTGGGCCTGCAGAGGTGTCACTTTGTAAATTTGTGTGCCTGGTTGGGCTGCTGGAAAAAACTGGGGAAGAAAGTAGTAATCCTGAGAGAAAAGGGAGGCTTTGGGGGCTGCTGTGCATCCTCCTGGTTTTGTGTCCCAGCTGCAGCACTGCCTGGCTRCTCTGGGATGTACAAAGAATCCCAGGATGGTTTGGGTTGGAAGGACCTCAAAGCTCATCTCATTCCACTTTCCACTATCCCAGGTTGCTCCAAGCCCCCCGTCCAACCTGGCTTTGAACACTGCCAGGGCTGAGATTCTGAGCCTCCTCAGGGATGCTGCCACATATCAATGTTTTTTGGGGCATTTTGGCTTTCCTTTTCCTCCATGGGTGCATTCTGGGTTACCTCGTGAGATGATGCAGAGAGATAAATCCTGTGCTGGGTTTGCAGCACCGATTTGGGACAGATTTGTAGCTTTTTCCAGGGCACCTGCTCCTCCAGCCCCTTTGCAGCTCAGCCRGGGGTGCCCTGGAAGGAGTTAATTCGCGCTTGAAAATTCCAAAGTCCCTTAGCTCGATGAGAGCAAGCGACAAACMCGAGCCCAGCAGTTTTTTAAAGGGCAAACAAAATGTTCCTTTTTTTTACTGCGAGGCACTTGGTGCAAAGTGCAGTCAGAGCAGGGCAGCGTGGCTTTAGGGGAAGGCTCCCAAAAGCACATTTTGATTTAAATTTAATAGGGTGGTTACTGTAAGTTTATCTAAACTGCAGTTAAATATTAACGGCGTCTCCAGCAGGGATTAATGGGGTCTCCTGCGTTGTTTTTAAACACCGTGAAGAGGGTGCCGGGAGTCCCTGCCTGCCTCCAGTKCGAGGGCTGAGCGCCCGTGAGGATGCTGCTTGCATTCCAAAATCCGTGCCCTAGAAACAGCCCCGAACAGGCGATTTCTCCAGCTCGGAGCGGGAATGCCTTTGGGGCGAGAAGGGCTCAGAGCAGCTCCGGCCAAGTAAGGCTCCCAATCATTGTTCCTTAATTGGGGCCACCGTTAACGAGGGGATAAATGAGGCAGCGAGCGGAGCCGGAGCCCACGTCCTTTGTGGCTGCGGTGAATGGTTGTAGACGTGGAGAGCTCAGCAGTTATTCAGGAAAAAACTCCCCCGGACTCGTGTGTCACTCACCTGACTGATGCCAAGGAAATCAGGCACTTTTTGTGCAACTCTGAGCTTATTGGAGAATAATGTGGTAYGCGATAGCGCGGCTGGCGTTCTAAAATCGTGTTTTCATTTGGAAGGAACGAGAGTGTCTCGAGCATAAATTATGTTTCTGATCATATTTGGCCGTTTCAGATTAAAAATAAATTTCCACTTTGGGGCTATAGATTGCCATCTATCAGCTCCCTGGAAAGGGAAAAAAAGGAATTAAAAGAAAAATCTGGCTGTACGAATTGCCTTGCTATGACCTACTTATTGAAAGTAGTTTTTTGTTCTCCAGGAATGAAATCCGTTGGTGTGGGGAGGTGTAGGATTGCATGGATATAGGTTTGCAGGCAGGTCTATAGGATGGGAGGATCTTTAACTTGGACCTGCCAACAGCTACAATGAAATAGAAGATAGAGTCGTGCTGGATACTTCGGGGGAAGGAGGGAAAAATGAGGCAATGTTGTTGTTTTTCTTAATAGAGGAACTTGAACTGCAAATTTGCATCTGATTATCGGCCTTTGGGACCATTCAGGTCCGCAGATCAGCTGGTTTTGCGGGAAAAGCCTGAGTTTGGGGCAATGTTTGCTGGGAGGGTCCTTGCAGAAGGAGTCGGGGTCCCTCGCAGCAATCCAGATTCCATCGATCTTGCCCGTGCGACGTTTTKGGGACTGATTTGCTCCCTGCTCTGKGTCCAAACCTCCTCCTCCGYACCTATGGACAGMRATRCTYCTTTGRGAAACGAACCCATAGGGTCTTGMTKCTTCTGACCCCTTCTCTCAGCATCCTCCCCTCCAGCTGCCATCTCCCTGGGGGAAAATCCATCCCCCGGCTCTGTCCTTGCCGCTRCATCACCTCCCTCCCAGCCCAGCCCTTGCTGCTTCTGCTGCCCTGTTTGTGGTCTCTGCCAGGAGAGGGGGGCCTTTAGCCTTGCTGGAGAGGAGAGGAGTGCGATGGATACGGAGATAAAGATACACCTCGAGTGTGATGCGCTTGGCTCGTTCTGTTTTTCTCCTGCCTGTTGCTCGCATTGAGGGAAAGA